>NC_081544.1:10317501-10319938 GCF_901000735.1 Corylus avellana | reverse complement strand
TATTATCATTGATAGATAGATGAGAGGGAATATCATCCATACTTACTGGTTTTGGTGATGAAGCATGAATAGAAATGAATTGAGAGGGATCAAGAACAATACCTGACTTGGGAGAATCAACCTTTGCAGGGGTAGTTGTGGCTGCTCCACCCTTAGCAGGAACAACACTTCATCAAATGCTACATGTCTGGAAACATAAGTTCGGTTGGAGATGGGATCAAGGCATTTGCATCCTTTTTGGTTTGGGCTATAACCTAAAAATACACATTACTTGCTTCTAAACTCTAATTTGTGTTTGGTGTAAGGTTTTAATAGAGGATAGGAAGCACAACCAAAAGTTTTCAAGAGAATATAGTCAGGTGCTTTTTGAAATAGTTTGAGAAAAGGACTGAAGTTTTTGAGAGTAGGTTTAGGTAGTTTGTTTATAAGGTAAGCTAAGGTACTAACAACTTCTACCCAATACTTTGAAGGAAGATGTGAATGTGCTAAAAGACTAAGGCCAGTTTCTATGTCATGTCTATGCTTTCTTTCTCAATGCCATTCTGTTGGGAAGTGTGTGGGCAGGTTAACCTATAAAGAATTCCATTGGTAGATTGGAAGCTAAGAAATTTGTTTTTGAGGTGTATTCTCCACCACCATTAGTTTGGAGTTGTTTGATTTTGAGATTGAAGTAATTTTCAACAAGGCATTTGAATTTGACAAATGTTTCAAACACATCGGATTTGTGTTTAAGAGTGAGCAACCATGTATATCTTGAAAAATCATCTATGAAAGAACATAGCAAGTGCTTCCATTTATTGATTTAATTGGGGAAATCCATAGATCACTATGAATAAGCTTTAAAGGAGCATGATAAATTCTAATAGACTCAGAAAAAACTAATTGTTTGCTCTTGCCTAACTGACAAGGAGCACAAAGGGACTGACTCTACTTAATTGAACACATTGGAAGGTGATGTTGGCTGAGGATATGCTGCATAACAGGTTGGCTGGGGTGACCTAATCGATTGTGCCATATTGAGGAAGACACTTTGACTCCAATGTAACAAGTGAGGGTACTTAATTTGTTTTTGGTGAAGTACTGTAGCTGGATAGGGTAGAGACCATCCTTACTGGCTCCCTGCAAAAGGATCCTTCCCGTGACGTTTTCCTTAATCAAAAAATAGGTTGCTATTAATTCAAACATACAATTGTTATCATAGCAGAATTTGTTTATTGAAAGAAGATTTGCAGCAGCATCAGGACAATGTAGAATGTCATTAAGGTAAAGTAAGGAGTTTGAGGTGAGAAATGAGAGGAACCAGTGTGGGAGATACCAAGCCCACTATTATTACCTATTGCCACTATCTCATTCCCATTGTATGGTTCCTATATGGTCAGTTTTCCCAAATCAAGTGTGATATGGATGTTAGCCCCACTGTCTGCTAGCTAGTGATCTTCATCTTGGATAGCCTTGGCTTAGGATACCATGGTAGCAAGATTTGATGGTGGATGGCGCCCTTGGAAAGCATAGTCCATTCGATGGAAGCAATCTAAAGCTTGGTGATTAACTCTGCCACATATTTGACAAGGAATCCTGTTGGATGAGCCTGGATTGGAAGGTGGGGCATTGGTGAAGTTGTTGGGTTGTCCTTTGGTGAAGTTGCTGGGTGGTGTTCTGGTGAAGTTGCTGGGTGGTCTAGAATAAGGTCTGCCTTGAGAGAAGCTAGCAGTAGAATTGTAGGGTTTCTTCTGAGAAAAGTTCCTGGATGGAGGGGATTGCCTTTGAAAGCTGTTGTTGTGCTTGGCTGGTGATTTCTAAGACAACAAAGCAAAGGAGGTGTGCTCAATAGTGGCTGTTTGATACTCCAAGAGCTGTTCATGTCCCAAAAGTTGGGATTGAAATTCTTCAAGGGTCATTGACTTATCCGTGGTATGCATGGCAAAAGTCATGACAAAGACATTGTAGGTAGGGCTCAATTCTCCAATGATGTAGGAGATTAGATCATCATCTATAATTGAATTACCAGCAATAGCTAGCTGGTCAGAGAGAGACTTGGTTGTACGTATGAACTCAGCGCAAGTCTTGGAACCTTGCCTTAGGGTCTGCAATTGTCATTTGAGTTGTGTGACATGAGATCTTGATGGTGAGGCATAGCGGGTAGCCAAAATAGTCCAAACTTGGGTTGATGTTTTGCAACCATAGACTGTGGGAACAACTTGAGTGGTCAAAGTTGCAATGAACCAGCTAAGTATGCACTGGTCCTTCTTTTCCCAAAGAGTGTACTCTGGGTTTAATACTTCAGGTAGTGTTTTGTCAAAAGAAGGGATGAGTTTTGTGAAAAAAAAGAATCATTTTGTATTTTTTTTTAAAATATCAAATAAAAGAAGGACCAAAAATAGATATTATTGCTTTAGACATTTTTTTCATTGCTATTTAGTGTTTTTTTTTTTTTTTT
>NC_081544.1:10287418-10317401 GCF_901000735.1 Corylus avellana | reverse complement strand
AGATGTTATCATAAAACGAAAGTTTAGAACCTGTAATACGTTCCATGCGTCCTCCTTGTGTCTTTTAGGAACTTTCCTCCAATTCACAAAATCTATAAGTCTAATGTTCTTATCCCTAACAAGAGTGCATGCAAAACCACTAAATTTTCCACCATGATCGCAAGTTGGTGGACTCAATTCATTAAATTCAAGGATAACTTGTTCATCCTCCTGTAATTTCAATATGTATGTCATGCGAGTGCCTAAGGTATATTTAGAAAAGAAAATTAATGTTAAAGTTAGGAAAATATATTTCGACTCCAAAAAAGAAAAGGCAACGATAATTTAGGGCATTTTCTCCCTAATGAGGATCCTAAGTAAACAAGGTAAACACTATGGTTGTATTCTATTTTTGAGTCAAAATATATTTTTCAAACTCTAACATTAATTTTCTTTTCTACATATACCGCAAGCAACAAGAGAAAGCTGGGTGTTACCTGCATAACAGACATATGAAATTTATAGGTGGATGGACAAGTAATCCTTAAATTTAATGAATTGGGCCAGCCAATTGGCGATCAGGGTGGGAAGTTCAATAGTTTCGCTTGCACGGTTGTTAGCGATAAGAACATTATTTCTATAAATTTTGTGAATTGTAGGAAAGTTCCTGGGAGACGCAAGGAGGACACGTGGAATGTACTACAAGTACTAAACTTTCGTTTTACATTAACTTCTTCTATATATTTTGTAATTATTTTTAAAATTGCAATAATAACATCGTTGTTGATGTTTTTTATTTGATTGTAGGAAAAGTTCTTGATACCAGAACACCAAACTGCAAAAATCAAAAAGTTTTATACTGCAAATCATGGCAAAGTAACTACGGGGATATGAGACTGAATTGAAGAGTACTTACTTCAGCAATTCTTTAACTGTCACGGAAATAGTGGGGAAGACTTAGTGGCTAAAGAATTGCTAAAGTAAGCTCTCTTCAATTTAGTTTGGTAACCTCGTAATTGCTTTGCCATGTTTTGCACTAACCACTTTTTAATTTTCGCGGCTTGGTCTTCTTGTATCTATAACTTTTTCTACAATCAACTTAAAATATGATCAATGTTATTGTTGCAATTTTAAAAGTAATTACAAAATATATCGAAGATGTTAACATAAAATGAAAGTTTAGTACCGGTAATACATTCCATGCGTCCTCCTTGTGTCTTCTAGGAACTTTCCTTCAATTCACAAAATCTATAGGCGTAATGTTCTTATCCCTAACAAGGATACATGCGAAATCACTAAATTTCTCAGTTAACTGACTCAATTCATTAAATTCAATGATAACTTGTTCATCCTCCTATAACTTCAATATGTATATGTAGAAAAGAAAATTAATGTTAGAGTTTGAAAATATATTTCGATTCAAATAAATAAATAAATAAAAATGCAACCATGGTGGCTTGGGGAGATTGTTTTCCCCAACATTTTAAAATACCCTTACAATTTTTTTAAAATTAGAATTTTACTCTCTCCTCCCCACTCTCCTCCTCTCCCAATTTTTTTTTTTTTTTTTTTTTTTTGTCCCCCTATGACCGAAATTTTAGTTTCGGCCCATTTTCGGCATATAATTGACCCTAAGAAAAAAGGAGATATGCATTTGTATTCATGGGTGAAAATTTTAGATTTATGTATTCATTAAATATAAAGTGAAAACAAGGTCTAAAATCAAACTATACTTCAAATATCAAATTCTATATTATCTTATTAAGTGCAAGGACAATGCCAGACTTTATTGTTTAAATGCATAGGAAATTAATTTTTACTTTTTAAATTTAAACAAAAATTAATATTTTATAGACTTTTATCCCCAAAATCAAATATTTACGGCCCATAATTTTATACGGTGGGGAGACGTCACATCAAAGTACACTATAAAATTATAATCTCCTAGTTCTTCTACAAATACAGACGTGTTATTCGAGAAAGGTACAAACGTTTTATAAGTTTAAGCAATTGATTTAATTATTTTTAACACTTTATTTTGATTGCAAATTTAAATTCTCCTTTAATGGCCGGGTAAGACCTAACATATAAAATATTTAATTAAAAATAAATGTGAGCGACGAAGACATGATTTGAACTTAGAATAACATATTGAATCATTACTTATTATAAAAGCTTATGTTAATAAAAATAGATGAACTTAATAATTTAATTTTTATTTTAATAATTATGAGCGATGACATATGTATGAAGATGACTATTCAAACAAAAAATTCACAACAAAACTCCTTACCAAACACACTTGAAATACAGTAATTGTTTTTGGAAAAATAAAACATTATTTTTTCTAGATGAATAAGGATATTATTTGTCTTAACCAATCATTTCGGAGCATGAAATTCAAAGTACAATATTGTACTATTTCTAGTAAATAATTTTATGCAACTAATTAATATAGTAAATATAAAAAATGCAGAAATAGAACAAGTTAACTAGCTTGGTATATATATAGTAAAGACAATTTTGTTGTTAACTTGGTTTGCTAGCCTTTTATCAACATATAGACATCACTCTTATGTGTCTCAAAAATAGATGTGATTTTTAAAATTATCATTGGATTTGTGATAATATAGATTATTATTAGATCGCTTCAATTATTTGTTGGGCAAGAAATTAATATAATGGAAGTCTCAATTTATAAATGGACAGGAATATGATGTTAAAGTGTTGTTCTACTGGCATGCCAAAATACTCAATCACTTATTGGATCAGTTATTGTAGAAAATAAGTAATGTTAGAAACCACATTTTTATCTTACAATCATCATACAATGCTGACGTGATAGTTCTAATAGATCAATCTTTGTTAAAAATAAAAATAAAAGTTCAAAGATTGGATGGGATTGCTATGTAAACATTTTGAAATAATTGTGGAATAAAAATATGGTATATAACATTTATGGTAGAAAATCATCTCTTTTGAATTCTTTGAATATTTATCTTCCGACACCCCAAAAAGTTATTCATACATCAGATGAGTAGTGTTCATGAGTGACTAATATTTTTAAAGTAATAATGAATAACTAGTGCATTTTTTGGGTTATAAATAATACCAAAATAACCTAATAATACCATGTGATGCTCTGCTAGCACTTTTGTGGGATATGTTACATGTCTATTTTAAATTTTTAATCAAAAGCTAATAATGAGAGAACCATTACACTAGGAGTGATGTTATATACTACATATTCATCTCATTGGATTGTTATGTTACATACCAGTCAAATATCACACAAAACTAACGTGGCAATGTCTAATAACTACTGAATTTTTTTTTTTTTTTTTTAAATTGTTGATTCAATGGCTACAAGACCCTGCGAAGTCAACTTAATAAAATATATTTGTGAGATGTTTGTGTAACATATAAATGCGGAAGACTTTGATTATATTTATGGATAATGTCGTGAGAAGGAATACAAACCGTTGTTGAGAATTGGCTTTGCACTTGCATGTACTTCATCTCTTTGTTGCTAGAGATCATTCTTTTCAATCTCTTCTTGTGGTGGCCGGAGATCCTCCGCCGAAAGTCACTAGCTTATTTTCACAATTGCTCATTTTCTGTACAAGTCAAACACTAAAAAATGATTTTGTTTAGTCAAAACATACAGAACTTTAGTTTACTATTAAATTAAAATATGTTATTAGAATGCATGATTTTCATATGTATTTTTAGTGGGATTAACATATTTATTTTTAGAACATTTGATTCTCAGTATTTTAAAATATGTAGGAAAATTACGTGTTTTAAGAACAAATATCAATTTAATAAACTGAAGTAGAGATATTTTCTTGAAGCCAATTTAAAGAAAAACTTTGTTACATCTTAAATGTCATGAAAGTCAACGGACAATGGATCAAGAAAAAAGGTATCGGAGGAGTATCCATTTGATTAAGAATGGAGAGTGACCTATTTTGAGAATACATTTTAGGGGAACTTTTTATTTTTTTAGCAAAAAAAAAAAAAAAAAAAAGCAAAATCATTAACAAAATAACTCCAACATAAAATACTCACAAAGCACTCTTTTTTTTCTTTTTCTTTTTCTTTTTTTTTTTAATGAATGAATTATTTTCATTAATCACAACAAATAATACAACCACACTTTTAGCAAAGGAGCTAGAACACCATTTATCAATTATTAGATCAGTTATTGTATAAAATAAATAAGCAAATTATTAAGTTCATGTATATTTAGTCAAAACTGAGAGAAGATTTTAAAAAGTTCCTATTTATTAAACTCTTTAATTATAATTTCTTGAAATTAATTCTTGTCATAATCTCTTTTCATATTTTATGTTAGGTTTTCTTTAACCATTCATTATTTTTTTACTTTTATTGTTTTCTCTCTCTATATGTGAACTTGAAACTCATTTTTTTTCTTTATCTGGTTAGTTTCAACCGACGAACAATTAATAAAAAAAATAATATTTAGTTAAAATAGAAAAATATTCAGAGAGCTTCATATTTATTGCTTGTCAAAAGTAGTTAGATAAAATAATAAAAGTAAATTTTTTATCTAAAATTTGACAAAACTTTAAAGAGGTCATCGATGATATATGCTCTCAATTAGCTCCCGGCTAATAAAGAAGGAAAGAGACTTTTAATTTGTCATATCTAAGAAATAAAAAATAAACTACAATAAGCACAAGAATAATTTAATCAAAGAAATCCCGACCAATATTCTGAAACAAGCAAATAAAATAAATGGAACAAAAAGAGAAAGAGGAAGATAAAGAAAAAAAGAAGAGAACCTTAATGAATCATGATAGCCATGTAAACCTGGGTTTCTCTCTCCTTCTCGGTTGACATTTTCTCCGAGAGAGATCAACCAAAATCACGCAAAATCAAACCAAATGAGAGACAGAAAATTAGAAAAATAATACACAAAATTAGAACCGTAAATGGGAAGGGAAGGGGGTTTATATGGCTGTGGGTTTTTCTCGATCAGTGGAAACTGAAGAGCACATAGAAATTATTCCATCTCTATATATACACATATATTGTTGGAGAAGATCAGAGCAAGATATTGAATTGATTTAGGAGTGTTGATTTGCTGAGATTTTTGAAAGTTTAGTTGAACTTGGTTTTCGGGATATACTGGTTTGCATAGATATTCAAAAAATAATTTTTTTTTTTTTCTTTTTAACAACATAGATATTCAATTTGAAAATACCTTTCCGGATTTGGTGTAAAACCCATATTTTACAAATAAATTTAATTACATCAAATTAATCTGATTTGATTGCCATCAAATCTAATTATAGAAAATTACAATTAATTATAACAAATCTTAAAATCAGATCTTTTAATATATTCTACCATTATCTTTGAAAAGTTCTAAACAATATATAGTTTATCTGAAATTATCCAATTTTCCCTCGAAGATAAAT
The DNA here is from genome assembly GCF_901000735.1 of Corylus avellana. Taxonomy (NCBI): domain Eukaryota; kingdom Viridiplantae; phylum Streptophyta; class Magnoliopsida; order Fagales; family Betulaceae; genus Corylus; species Corylus avellana. The sequence goes on along the minus strand of NC_081544.1, from coordinate 10,311,975 downwards.
GAGAGTGAAAGTCTTTTAGGTTGTTATAGTTTCATTGAAATCGCCATCGAAAGACAGGTAAAAGAAAAGATATAATAGAGAGAGAAAGATCATATTGGCAGAGATCCAAACAAAATGTCAGTCATGTTTGGTACGTTCAATCGAAAGAGAATAAGTACAGCAATTGGCATTATTAAAGAATCAGTATCATTAGGAAGAGAAAGGCTGGATACCAAATTTTTTATTAAATATGTGTATTAAACTGATGTGAAATTTATTTTTGGTACTGATAATATTTTTCTTGATTAATTATTTTGATTCTCTATAAATACCAATTTATTTTTTTAATAATATTTCTCCTGTCACCCTTTGGTTGCAAGAATAAAAGAAATCTAGAATAAATAGATTGTGTCTAATATTTAAAATTCTATATTTTCATATACAATTCATGAAATTATATATAGCATCATAACATCATAAAAATATTGATTTTAATATTATACATTATTAAGTAATAACATATAATATTGTGTGGACATGTCAAAAAATTAATAATAACATATAATAAATATTTGAGAAAAATACACTTTTCAACCCCATGCTACCAGTCTTCTAACGCTTAGACCACCAAACATTAAAACGTGACACTTACCCCCTCTAATTACGACTTCATTACAAAATCACACTCTCCATTAGCATTTGATATTAAAATAGATGAAAAATCCCTCGTGTAGTTTGACCATTTATAACCGAATGGGTGGCTAAACCATTCCTCAGCCATCGGCGGTAGTAGTTGGTCACCCTTTTGATCGGGTTGGGGGTGGCTGAACCACTTAGCAACCCCCAAAAATGGAGGTGATCGAATCAATTTCATAGCTTGTGGGAATTGTTCAACCACCCTTTGTTTTATATTTGGGGGTGACCGAATCACACCCTTCAATTTTTGTTTTTTTAATGATTTTTAGAGTATTTTGGGAAGTTAGAATTTTTAAAAACTAAAAATAAAAAATCATGTATTTTTAGGGATTTTTTTTTTTTGGGGCCAAATGCTATTGGAGAATGTGATTTGTAATAAAGTGGTAGTTCAAAATGGGGGAAGTTTCATATTTTAATGTTTGGTGGTTTAAGTGCTAAAAATGGGTGGTAGTATGGAGATGGAAAGTTAAAGTAAAAATATATGTCAGGCGTACTGCACATGAGAGGTTTTTCATCCATTTAATACCCTAAATGCTAATTGAGTGTGTGATTCGTAAATGAGTAATTGTTGGAGGGAAAAAGTGTCACATTTGAACGTTTGGTAGTCTTAGTCTCTATGCAAGACGATTGTAGTTTGGGGGTGAAAAGTGCTTTTTTCCCCCATAAACAAATTTAGGAAAAAACATTCAAGAGGTCTTTGAGGTATGACTTTTCATCAAATCACTTTATAATGTTTAAATTTTATCAATTTACACCCAAAGGTTTTAATTGTGATAAATAGATCACTTTATCTATCTTTCATTTAATTTTTAATGGTGTTGCCGGATCGTAACTCACTTAGAACTTAGAAGGAGACACATTTCCTTCTTAATAAAAAAATAAAAACAAAACAAAAAATGCATCCACACAAGAGGATCCGGACTCTCCCGGATCCTCTCCATTTCAAAGGAGATGGAGAAGGGCCGGTCCCTTATTTTACAAGGGATAGAATGATCATTTCACATTTTTTTAATACTATTCTACCATTGTAGAAATGATGACCGGATCCTTTCCATTTCCTTTGAAATAGAGAGGATCCTTCTCCCACACTTGCGGTGGTGTTCCTCATCAGCCACTCCTTTTAAAAAAAAAAAAAAAATCTTTTTATTTAATTTTAATTTTCACATTTACATTTGCATTTATAATTAATATTTATTTTCATTTTTAATATTTTTATTAAAAAAGATAAAGAAATTTTACTTAACCCACTGTAAATTTCATCATTTTCGTAATTACTCCTAAATGTTAAAAAAAAAAACTCTTAATTTAGTGTATCAAATTTCTACCTTTTTGCAATGCCACCTATCAATTAGGTTTTTTAGTTAAATCCTATCACAATTTTCATAATATCTTTGTTTTTTATGAAAAAAATAAAAAGAAATTCCAAAGATTAGACGTGGGTATTTTTACAAATTCTGTTGAATTCTGACCTAACCCTTAATCTTTGCAATTTTTTTTTTTTTTTTTTAATGAGAGGGTATTTTGATAATTTTGATACCTAGGATTTAACAGAAAAACCTAACCAATGATGACATTGCAAAAAATTGGAAGCTTAATATATTAAATTGAGAATTTTTGATCTTTAAAGGGAATATTTAAAAAGTCTGTGTTTCTTATCTCAATAATAATATATATATCATTTTTATAGACTAAGTTGAAAAAATTATTCCAATCCAATTTAAAAGAAAACACCGAGTAAAAAAGAGTTAGCCCACTTGTTGAAAAATGATATTTCATTTGAAACCCCCTCTCTTTTTTCTTTTTTTTTTTGAATAATAGCTGCTTGTCATTTATTAAATAATTGCTTGATCTGTCAATACATAATCCTTAATACATGAAGGAAAGCTTCCTATCCAGGTTTGCTTCTCCGTGATAGACAAAGCTAATTTTGCTAGACAGTGTGCTACTCCATTGGCCTTTCGTGGAACGTGTTGGACCCTCCACTCCTGGAGCCCACTCAAAGACTCGACAGCATCTTGGATCACATGCCCATACTTTCCTCCCCGGTTTGCTTCATGTTGAAGTGCTTCCACAACTACTTTGGCATCTCCCTCCAAGTATACATGCTCCAGCCCCAGTAGAAAACATAACTCTACCGTGCTTAACACAGCTAGTGATTCAGCCCCTTCTGGTTCAGTTAGAAATGGTCTCGAATCACATAGCACTGCCAGGACCTGTCCCAAATGATCTCGAGCCACTACACCAAAACCCATTTTTCCTTTTTGGGTATCTAGCGATGCGTCCCAATTAAGCTTAATAAACCCTTCAGGCGGTTTGCTCCACTGGGGTTCCCCCACTGTCGTGTTCCCTCTGTCATGCTGCCTGGTGGCCATTGCTGCTTCAAAACTGTTAATCTGCTCCCGTGCATGGTGTACCACCATCTTGGGATGCTCCAATTCACCCCCATGTACCACTGTATTCCTCCGAAGCGAAAGAAGTCTGGCTACCACAGCACACAGTTGTACTTCTTCCTCATCTAGCTTTAATAGAAAGGATTTAATTATGGTGGTGAACTCGTCTTCAAAGCTGGGGAATTTTTGGAGCTTTCTACTGCAATCCATCCACACGTCTTGTGTCGAGGGGCAGCTCAAGAGAATATGGCCTATGGTTTCTGTTTCACTTTCACATAGAGGGCACATTGGGTTGGCTATCAGTTTACGGTGATGGAGATTTTCCCTTGTTGGCAATATGTGTTGGAAATAATTTTGGATGGTGCACAAATTCTCATTGATATAAAATAATTACAATATGAATATTAACAATAAAATAAATAAAATACAAGAGATGAAAATAAAGTATGGAAAGATCTCACAATGCTATAGAATCACGCAAGAGCGTTGTCCTTAAAGGTTGATTCGTGCCTCCCGGAGTGTGTAACTCGGTGCGATCGGATCCTTTGACACGCAACCTCCCAGGATTAGACTATAGCGTCTAACTTCGTTAAGGACGCACTTCCAATAACGAAGTGTAATAGAACAACCCAATTGTCAAAGTGGATGAGGGACTTTAGAATATTATTTGTAGGAAAAACAAATAATATAGCATATGGCTTTATGTCAAGAAACAAGTGTTTTACAACACTATACTTATTGGAAAGAAAAGAAAGTGATTTTTCCTATATATCCTTATTAGAGCTCAACATATATATATATATATATATGTATATATATATATATATATATAAGTGCTGGAAAGTTTCTTTTTTAATGTCATAAAGAAGTCTAATGACAAACGGTCATAACATAAAAAACTCCCAAAAAGTTGTTATAAAATACAATAATACTTATTAACTCTAAACGGTCATATATATATATATATATATATATATATATATATATAAAAAAGCTTATGACAGTACGTTGAAGACCAAGTCTTCAACGTATGAAATAGCTAGTCAATAATAACAAAATTAAAACCTTTGTAAATAAAACTTTAATGATTTAAACGGTTAAAAAATAATAATGGCTTTGTAAAGTTTTAATAACAAAACAACTGAAAAATAATGTTTGTAACACATATATTACAACAATCCCCCACATGTTACAAACATTAAAATAGAAGGAGATTGAAAGCATGCATCGATGTGGTACCCGAAGGTTTTAACCGCACCTAGGATAAATAAGTAGGAACTTAATGAATCGTGGTAGAGTTAAACTCTTTTAACCAAATCCACAAGTTAAACAAACTTATCATCCACATAACTTTCTCCAAAAACAAAAAATTAAATCAAATCAAATAAACCAAAAGTCAAATCAAATCAAATAAAGAAAATTGGGTTGTTCTATAGCGGGTTGGCGCCTTATACAGGCCATGCGCCTCTGGGCTTCATGAGTGCTCTAGAGACTTGCCAAAGTCTCATAGGAGGCGGCACCACCTCCACACTCACATAGGTGGTGTCCATCAAGAATGTGTGCAGAGAACATCCCATCCCAACAAGTAGGGACTATGGACCCATTAAGAGTTTTAAACTCATCCTTACTCACTCTGCATCTTTTGTTATTACACCATAAAATGGCTTTCATGAGCGCTCTAGAGACCTACCCAAGTCTCATAGGAGATAGCACCTCCACACTCATATAGGTGGTATCCATCAAGAGTGTGTGCAGGGAACACCCCATCCCAACAGGTAGGGACTATGGATCCATTAAGAGCTTTAAGCTCATCCTTAATCACTCTGCATCTTGTACTGTCTTACACCATAGGGATGGACTCATAACTAATCTTTTCAACAAGATAGTTAATAAACATAAATTGACAGTACCATACCTCATTTCACTTGTGACTTCGTTTCCCATTAAACCTCATTCATGGGATCTCCAATCACAGAGGTTGGGTATCAATCATAGTGTCATGATTTGGGTATCAGTCCTATCCCCCTCGATGCTTCTCTCACTAGCCTTCTTGCTAGTGGCTTGGTCAAAGAATCTGTAGAATTCTTTTATGACCTCACAAAGTCCATGGACATATACCGGTCTCAATAAGCTGCCTCACAATATTGTGCACTTTCTTATTATAAATTATTTGCTCGAGCTTTGGCAGCCTGAAAATCACAATAAACACATAGGAGGAACTGTGTTAGCTTATAAAGACAAATAAATTAACCAATAGGTTCTTAGCCATTCATCTTCAGTTCCTGCCTTCTCCAAGGCAATTAACTCTGACTCCATAGTAAACCTTGCTAAGCAATTATTTTTTAAGGACTTCCAAGAGATAACTCTCTTAGCCAGAGTAAACACATAACCACTAGTAGGCTTTGCTTATCTGAATCAAAAATCCAGTTAGCATCACAATATCCTTTCAATATAACAGGATAATCACAACATGACAAACCAAAATTAATTGTGCCTTTAAAGTTTCTCAACAATTTAGAGATAGCATCTCAATGCTCAATACCATGATTATGAGTATATCTACTCAATCTACTAACAATATATGTAATATATATCAAGGCATATACAGTTTGTCAAAACATCAAGCTATTAATGATTTGTGCATATTTTTCTTGCAAAACACAATCACCGTGATTCTTAACCAAATATATTTTTGAATCATATGATGTAAACATAGGTGGATAATCAAAGTGCTCATATCTTTTAAGCATCTTTCAAGCATAATATATCTGAGATAAAATAATGTAATAATTATCTCTAATAACCTTAATGTCCAACATGACATTCGTTTTACCTATGTCTTACATATCAAAATTAGATGCAAGAAATCTTTTAAGTTCATGCACAACATCAATGTTAGTTCACAAAATAAGCAAGTTAAGAATATAAACAAATAATGACACATTCATTATTGTAAAGCTTGTTATGCATTTACTTGCATCATTAATCAAATATAAATTAAACAATATCACCTTGTCAAACGCCATTGTTTAGGAGCTTGCTTTAATCCATACAAGGATTTCACTAGTTTGCACACTTTATATTCTTGACCGGGGATTACTAGCCCTTCGGGTTGCTCCATATAAATCTCTTCATCATTTAGAAAAATAACTTTGACATCCATTTGATGTACAACAAATTTATAAATATAAGCAATGGCAAATAACATTCCAAAAGATGAAATTTTAGTAACCGAAAAATAAGTATCAAATAATCAACATATACATTTACTTGTAGCTTTTAGCTACCAAGTCTACCATGTGCTTATCTATTGTTTCATCTGGCTTAAGCTTATTCTTAACCGCCTATTTATAACCAATTGATTTGGTCTTAGGAGGTAACTCAATGATTTCCCAAGCATGGTTAGACATAATTGATTTCAATTATTTATAGCCTCTAACCAATTAAATTAAAAATAAATAAAATGCATCAAAAATATATTTAATTGCTTCACCATAACATATTGGATCATCATCAACAATATAAGCAATAAAATCCATACCGAGATTCCTTTCGTTCTAGCTCGCTTGCTTCTTCTCAATTCTTACACATCATCAACAATTTTATTAGAAGCACCAAAAAATCATGAAATAATTTTTTTCCTTATTTTTTTTTTCAAAGGAACACATGCTCAAAGATAATAACCTTTTTTAGATTCAATAATATTATTGTAATCTAAAATATCACTTTTGATAGTACGGAATCTATAGCATGAACTATTACATGTAAAACCAATAAAATCACAATCATAGGTTTTAAAACCAAGTTTTCTCATTTTAGGTTTTGGGTAACATAACATTTGTTAAATACCCCCACACTTCGAGGTATTTCAAACAATGCTTATGAATGTGACAAACAAAATAATGGCTTCCCCCCACACTTTGGTGAATAACCCAAAACTGACAATTATAGAATTCATCATTTATTCCAATATTCTAATTTCTTTTCATCCACTTGATGTAGCCAAGATTTACATATATAAATCTATCATGCTAAATATTAATGGAATAAACCAAACATTCACAAGAAAATAAATTTTCATTAATAGCTCACAAGTGCTTTAAGAAATGACTTCTATGAGCTCATCTTTCTCTAAGTATGATATGTCACTTCCTCTTCTTTATTTTCTGTCAATTGACAGTTCTAAAGCTGTTTAAAAAAATATTAATCATCACTTGTGATTTTTCAACATGATCCTTATATATTATATATGTATATATAGGGATGCATATTTCAAGTTCTATCAAAGATTTTAAAAATAAAATCTTTTAACTAAAGCCCCAATAAATATGCAAAGTATCAAGCTCAACCAAATAATAATCAACTATTATTGGCTCATTCTCATAAATATGACATTGGTATCAATCTAATGATATGATAAATTTATTAGATATCAAATGAGCCTCAATATATAAGAACATCAATAATCACATATACTTTATTAGGAATTAGCATTTCAGATAAACTTGAAAGTTGAATGATATATATGAAGATTTACCAAATACTTGTAAAGTATTTATGCTAATCTAGCATGTCATTACTAACATAAATGCTAGATGCTATTTCAATTTTGAAATAGATGAATTAATAGAAGCCACCACTTATCATATACAAAATTCATATAATTATAAAATTTTGCACTAGCTTTAATTCAATCAAGGAGCACCTTCATAACTTGAATTTTTTTTTTCCATTTTAATAAATGAAATGTATATTATGTCTTAAAAATAAGACCTATGAATCAAAGTTTAAAACTCACAGCGGAGCCAACAGCTTTACTTCAAGATCTTCCAAAATAGATTACATTACCACACACCAACTAAGTGTCGTAAGAACCGATCGACTCAATGCACACACCACGTCTCTTTTTCCTATGTTATGCTTATCTGCTAGAAGCTTCAACAAAATTGTATTCTCTGCACACAATTAGTAATGCCTATGTATTTTTTTCCATCACACCATGAGTAACTACTCATTGTAATTATTATTAATCTACATGGATGTTTTCCGGTAAGCTTATCACAACACAACATAAAATGCTAAGTTCAAAAAAAAATCATAAAGGGCTTAACTCTTTTTATTGTAAGAATATTAACCCAACAATAAAGGATTATTTGACAATCAATAAATTGAGTTCAAATAATTGAAAACTCTTTCAATCAAAAATGTTTTCATTTTCAATAACTACACATGAAATTAAATTCTTTTTCTGATAAATGAATACAAAATATTTCCACTCGATATTTGATTTCATCTTTCTCATATGCGAATTGCATACCGCAAACTCTTATATTATTTGACTTCTCATAAGTTTAAATACTATTGTTATGATACTAATCAAAATATTTGTGCAACCATCATAATCAACCTTTAAGATTGTTGGAAATAATTTTAGATGGTGCACAAATTCTCATTGATATAAAATAATTACAATATGAATATTAACAATAAAATAAATAAAATACAAGAGATGAAAATAGAGTATGGAAAGATCTCACAATGCTATAGAATCACGCAAGAGCGTTGTCCTTAAAGGTTGATTCGTGCCTCCCGGAGTGTATAACTCGGTGCGATCGGATTCTTTGACACGCAACCTCCCAGGATTAGACTATAGCGTCTAACTTCGTTAAGGACGCACTTCCAATAACGAAGTGTAATAGAACAACCCAATTGTCAAAGTGGATGAGGGACTTTAGAATATTATTTGTAGGAAAAACAAATAATATAGCATATGGCTTTATGTCAAGAAACAAGTGTTTTACAACACTATACTTATTGGAAAGAAAAGAAAGTGATTTTTCCTATATATCCTTATTAGAGCTCAACATATATATATATATATATATGTATATATATATATATATATATAAGTGCTGGAAAGTTTCTTTTTTAATGTCATAAAGAAGTCTAATGACAAACGGTCATAACATAAAAAACTCCCAAAAAGTTGTTATAAAATACAATAATACTTATTAACTCTAAACGGTCATATATATATATATATATATATATATATATATATATAAAAAAGCTTATGACAGTACGTTGAAGACCAAGTCTTCAACGTATGAAATAGCTAGTCAATAATAACAAAATTAAAACCTTTGTAAATAAAACTTTAATGATTTAAACGGTTAAAAAATAATAATGGCTTTGTAAAGTTTTAATAACAAAACAACTGAAAAATAATGTTTGTAACACATATATTACAACAATGAGTTGTTGAGGCGTCATGACAGTGATGCTGCCGAAATTTACATAAACTACAGAGTTAGGTTGTTTTGAATTCAGCCACTCCACACATCCAGGCTCTTCTTTCCATAGATTGGAGGCTATTGATTTCAGCCGTTGATCTTTGATTTGGTCAGCAAGCCATGGAAGTGGACCGACGGTGTAGATGCGCGGAAGCAAAGAGGAAATACCCTCCAAAACATCTTGTTCGAAGTGGTCGAACGTGTTCAAAATGATAGCTGAAGCTTTTGAAGCTCTCTCCACTTCACGGATGATGAAGTGGAGCATGACGTCATTCTCATCTGTAGTTCTAATGAAACTTGGATAATCCTTCAGACGGATGTTTTTCATCCCGGGAATCCAATCGATTGCGGTTTCTAAATACCCATTTGTTAGATAGCTTGCATCTGCATGTGAATCAAATGAAAACAAGCTATATATTAAACGCCGGCGTATAACTGGATAAATAGTATTAATGTCAGCGAGCGTGTTACCTTTGAGGGGAGTTAAACCTCGTTCAACAAGATGGCGGCAGTGCATATAAGCCAAGAAGCCGCAGGCGCTAGGCGTCCAGAAAAGAACATTTGGAATTCCAAATTCTTCAGCAGCTTCGAGAGTGAATGCCATGGCACCGTCAGAAATGATACACGTCACAGGCGGCGCGTTGGAAGAGGAAGCGTCGTTGAGTTTGGAGAGGAGGTTGCGGAGTGGGACATGACAAGTCTTTGAGGTGGAATCGCAAAGAGCGGGGATGTCTTGGGTGACATCAGCGTCCGAAGGCGGGAGGCCGTCGGGGATGATTTCAAAGCGGAAGTCCGACAAGCCGTCGAGAGAATCGGAACCTCGGGACTTGAGTAAGCGCCTATGATTGTAATGAGTGTTGACAAAAGTAACATGAAAGCCTTTATGGTGGAGGATTTTCGCTAGCTTGAGCATTGGGTTTATGTGACCCTGAGCTGGATATGGAACGCAAACAACATGAGGTCTAATCCCTTCCGAAATGGAACTCATTTTTCTCTCTTTCTCACGCACTCACAAACAGGGAAGCAAAATCGGACTTCTTTCAGAGAAAGCTGGGTTTTTCCAGGCCTTTTGTAGCCAAACTGTCGATCACAACTAAGCTTTTTCTTTTCTGTTTAATTTTATTCTTCTTTTTTCTTTTTCTTTTTTTCCTTAAAAAAATTAATCTTACATGTGCAAACACAGATACCTGCGCATGATGCCCGCCGGACAATACAAATAAAGGGACGATGAGATAAAACAAAAGCAGATTTTTGTCTTTGGATTAAAGAAATAAGTATTCCAACTGTCATTTGCACTTCACCATGGTCCATGACTTAGCGCATGCGCATGCGCATGTTGACTTTTGTTTAAAAGAAATGATAAAAATCATCATTTTGTTTTTTATTAAGATTAAATACTTTATTTACTCCTGGAGTTTCACAATTTTATTTTTTGACTTTTTGGATTTATTTTTAATCACAGGATATTCATGTTGTTTGCTTAAAGACCGAGATGGTCCTTCCGTCCACTTGTCATTAGTAGACTTAACGGAAAAAGAAATGCTAGAGTCCCAACTTATTTGCCCAATTTTAGTACAACTTTTGCCTAAAAAAAAAAAAAAAACACTAAATAGCAATGAAAAAAATGTCTAAAGCAATAATATCTATTTTTGGTCCTTCTTTTATTTGATATTTTAAAAAAAAATACAAAATGATTCTTTTTTTTCACAAAACTCATCCCTTCTTTTGACAAAACACTACCTGAAGTATTAAACCCAGAGTACACTCTTTGGGAAAAGAAGGACCAGTGCATACTTAGCTGGTTCATTGCAACTTTGACCACTCAAGTTGTTCCCACAGTCTATGGTTGCAAAACATCAACCCAAGTTTGGACTATTTTGGCTACCCGCTATGCCTCACCATCAAGATCTCATGTCACACAACTCAAATGACAATTGCAGACCCTAAGGCAAGGTTCCAAGACTTGCGCTGAGTTCATACGTACAACCAAGTCTCTCTCTGACCAGCTAGCTATTGCTGGTAATTCAATTATAGATGATGATCTAATCTCCTACATCATTGGAGAATTGAGCCCTACCTACAATGTCTTTGTCATGACTTTTGCCATGCATACCACGGATAAGTCAATGACCCTTGAAGAATTTCAATCCCAACTTTTGGGACATGAACAGCTCTTGGAGTATCAAACAGCCACTATTGAGCACACCTCCTTTGCTTTGTTGTCTTAGAAATCACCAGCCAAGCACAACAACAGCTTTCAAAGGCAATCCCCTCCATCCAGGAACTTTTCTCAGAAGAAACCCTACAATTCTACTGCTAGCTTCTCTCAAGGCAGACCTTATTCTAGACCACCCAGCAACTTCACCAGAACACCACCCAGCAACTTCACCAAAGGACAACCCAACAACTTCACCAATGCCCCACCTTCCAATCCAGGCTCATCCAACAGGATTCCTTGTCAAATATGTGGCAGAGTTAATCACCAAGCTTTAGATTGCTTCCATCGAATGGACTATGCTTTCCAAGGGCGCCATCCACCATCAAATCTTGCTACCATGGTATCCTAAGCCAAGGCTATCCAAGATGAAGATCACTAGCTAGCAGACAGTGGGGCTAACATCCATATCACACTTGATTTGGGAAAACTGACCATATAGGAACCATACAATGGGAATGAGATAGTGGCAATAGGTAATAATAGTGGGCTTGGTATCTCCCACACTGGTTCCTCTCATTTCTCACCTCAAACTCCTTACTTTACCTTAATGACATTCTACATTGTCCTGATGCTGCTGCAAATCTTCTTTCAATAAACAAATTCTGCTATGATAACAATTGTATGTTTGAATTAATAGCAACCTATTTTTTGATTAAGGAAAACGTCACGGGAAGGATCCTTTTGCAGGGAGCCAGTAAGGATGGTCTCTACCCTATCCAGCTACAGTACTTCACCAAAAACAAATTAAGTACCCTCACTTGTTACATTGGAGTCAAAGTGTCTTCCTCAATATGGCACAATCGATTAGGTCACCCCAGCCAACCTGTTATGCAGCATATCCTCAGCCAACATCACCTTCCAATGTGTTCAATTAAGTAGAGTCAGTCCCTTTGTGCTCCTTGTCAGTTAGGCAAGAGCAAACAATTAGTTTTTTCTGAGTCTATTAGAATTTATCATGCTCCTTTAAAGCTTATTTATAGTGATGTATGGATTTCCCCAATTAAATCAATAAATGGAAGCACTTGCTATGTTCTTTCATAGATGATTTTTCAAGATATACATGGTTGCTCACTCTTAAACACAAATCTGATGTGTTTGAAACATTTGTCAAATTCAAATGCCTTGTTGAAAATTACTTCAATCTCAAAATCAAACAACTCCAAACTGATGGTGGTGGAGAATACACCTCAAAAACAAATTTCTTAGCTTCCAATCTACCAATGGAATTCTTTATAGGTTAACCTGCCCACACACTTCCCAACAGAATGGCATTGAGAAAGAAAGCATAGACATGACATAGAAACTGGCCTTAGTCCTTTAGCACATTCACATCTTCCTTCAAAGTATTGGGTAGAAGTTGTTAGTACCTTAGTTTACCTTATAAACAAACTACCTAAACCTACTCTCAAAAACTTCAGTCCTTTTCTCAAACTATTTCAAAAAGCACCTGACTATATTCTCTTGAAAACTTTTGGTTGTGCTTCCTATCCTCAATTGAGAGGTACAAAGCTAGACTTATGGCTAAAGGTTCTCAACAGAGAGATGGAACAGACTATAAGGAGAATTTCATTCCAGTCATTAAACCAGCCACTATACGCATACTTATCTCTCTAGCAATGCATTACAACTGGCCACTCAAACAACTGGATGTATCTAATGCATTTCTACATGGTCACTTATCTGAGGAAGTATTTATGGAACAACCTACTGGTTTCGTGGACAGTAAGCTCCCTGGTCATGTATGAAGGCTCAAAAAGGCTCTCTATGGTCTCAAACAAGCACCTAAGGCTTGGTTTTATCAACTCTCACAGGCTCTACTCCACCTGGGATTCATTGGCTCCTTAGTAGACACATCCCTCTTCATACTTCATCGAGATTCAGTACATCTATTTATCCTAATATATGTTGATGACATTATAATCACTGGCACTGATTCCACTGTCATTGCATCAATAATTTCTAGTTTGCAGCAAGAATTCAAACTCAAAGACCTAGGCTGCCTGTCCTACTTTCTTGGCATTCATGTTTTGAGAGACAAGACAGGACTACATCTCAATCAAAGCAAATACATAGTTGATCTTCTTACACGGGTCAACATGCCTGGAGCTAAGCCTTTTCCAGCTCCTTGCACCTCAAGGCAGAAGATGACAAAGCTGGATGGTGATGCTCTCCCATATCCCACGGCCTACAGACACATTGTTGGAGCCTTGCAATATTGCAATATTGTACTCTTACTAGACCAAGCATTGCCTATACTGTCAATAAACTTTGTCAGTTTCTACATTGTCCCACAACTTTTCATCTTCAAGCTGCAAAAAGAGTTCTCAGATATCTCAAAGGGACTCCAGATCATGGTCTGCATTTTACTCCTGGACTACTCCAAATACAGGCCTACTATGACTCAGATTGGGCTGGTGATCCACTTGACAGAAGATCTACTACAGGCTACTATGTATTTTTTGGGAATAACTTAATCTCCTGGCATGCTAAGAAGCAACCAGTTGTATCTAGGTCCAACACAGAAGCAGAATATAGAGCAATGGCTATTACTAATGCTGAAATCTCTTGGTTAAGAATGCTTATCAAAGAGTTACATATTGTTCTCCAAAAACCTCCTCGATTATGGTGTGACAACTTAGGAGCCATTGCCCTAGCTTCTAACCCTATCTATCATGCTCAAACCAAACACATAGAGGTTGATTATCACTTCATCAGAGAGAAGATACTTCACAAAGACATGGCAGCATCTTATATCTCAACAGCTGATCAATGTGCAGACATGTTCACAAAAGGTCTCACATCCACAAGGTTTCTATTCCTTAGAGACAAACTAATGGTCACCTCTCCTCCCATCAGTTTGAGAGGGGCTGTTAAGGAAGTACACTACGAGCATCCCGTGGACGATCGAGCACAATTACTTAAGCGCTCGATCGCAGTACCAGAGAATACTAGAGCACCCGAGGGGATTGAGCACAATCACTTAAGTGCTCGATCACAGTACCTAAGAGTACCAGAGTGCAAAACCAGTTTGAGGGCGATTGAGCGCAATCACTAGAGCACTCGGTTGTAGTGCCAGAGCACAACCAGCCGCCATAAACTTCCTACTCCTACTGGGACTCTTACCACTCTTACTTATCTTTTATAATACAAACAGGTAACATTTAAGTAATCTATTTGTATTCGATCACACCTCTTGTGATCGATTGTAATTAATCCTCTTGTATTAATTAGCGTAGATAGATACCTTATCACATCAATGCTTATCTTGTTAGCTTGATGTGATCAACTACAATTGTAACTCTTCTCTATTTAAGTTCAATGAGAAAGCAGTAGAAAGTATTCCTCCTAAAAGCAAGTTTTCCTTGCATTCTTACTCATACGAACATGCTGGTGAGACAAAAGAGAACCCACCTTCTGAGTTGCCACGACCACAAGCGTTTGAAGTGTTGGGATCAATTTTTGAGGAAGAAGTTGAGATGCCCATGCTAGTCTTCCTTCATTGGTCTCAAGGGGTACAATTGTGGTCCTTTGTCCTTGCATATCTCGCAGGACGCCTCTCTCATCACTCTCAGCTCCCGACCGTCTCTCTCTAACTCTGTCGTCGTTGTATTCCTCTTTTGTCGTGAGTCTGTGGCAATGTGGTTTGACTCTAGTTGTCAGTGGTGCATCATCGGAGCCTCGTGGTGGGTTGCTCGGTACTGCAACATTGGAGGCTTGTGGGTTGCATGGTGGTGGTCTGACGGTAACCGATTATCTGAACCGTTATTAACCGAAATTTTTGAAATAATTTATTATCCAAATGTTATCGATTAATTGACCAAATTAATCGATAATTTCAGTTAATTATCGAAAATAGAGTTATCGGTACCATTATAACCAATACCCACCCTTACTTGTGGGAATTTTCTTTTTTTTTCAAGAATAACCTTCGTGTTTTGGTTTGTCCTATTAATTTGCTCTCTAAAAAGATGCATTGATTTGCATTTTGTTTTACTGTCTGAACACGTATTTTCAAGGCAGTTGTTCTCTTTCCATGGATCAAACAACTGTTCAGCCTAGTCTAGCAAAGCATTTTTGCATTGGTCCAAAATAATTGATGTAGTAT
The DNA here is from genome assembly GCF_901000735.1 of Corylus avellana. Lineage (NCBI taxonomy): Eukaryota > Viridiplantae > Streptophyta > Magnoliopsida > Fagales > Betulaceae > Corylus > Corylus avellana. The sequence continues at coordinate 10,296,294 of NC_081544.1, read as the reverse complement.
AAAATTTAAAATTTTTTGTATTAAAAGGTGAAAAAAAATTATTATTTTATAGAATTTTTTTATTTGAATAGTAATAAAAAGTGAAAAACAAATTGAGAATATTTTTACGTTGATTTTTTTGAGAAAATGATGCATGAGCAATGTTACAAGATAGTTGATATTGATTAGAATAAGTTGGAGCAAATTTCTTCCAAATTTGTGTCCAATTAGGAATAAATTAACAAGCTCTATGCAAGAATTTTTATTCTGAATATATATAATATTTGAGACTTGCTACTCATCATTTTCGGTCTTTCTTCTATCTTTTAAATTTTTAAAATTATTGTGTCATTATTTGGTTTTGTCTTTATGTTATTTTCATGTTAGTCATTTTTTTATGGGAAAAATATAATTTAGCCTCTCAAACTACCAGTCATTTGCAATTTAGCAACCAATGTTCAAAAAGTAAGAAAATAGCCCCCCAAACTACTAACCAGTTGCAATTTGGCCACTCTGTTAGTCATCACCGTCAAATATGATTGAAAATTCAATACGACGTCCAAGGTTAAGTTACTAAAATGCCCTTTAAAAAAAAATCAATTTTAAAAAGGATTTAGGAAACGACGTCGCAGCAGCTTCATTTTTTCGTTTTCTTCTCCATACAACCTCTCACCTAACGCTTGGAACTGAACTTCAAGCTAGGGAAGGAAAGCAAGGAATTGATACGCAAAACTAACTGGCAAACAAAGCACAAAAGGCACTCCTTAGGCCTCATCAATCGAGGAAGGAAGCATTCCAATCGTTGAAATAGCCTTCTTGCAATTGGGCGGGCTTTCATCGGCCTTTGGGATATTTGATTGAATCAGAGAATCGGTTCTTACAGTGCCTAGAATTGGACAAATAGCTTGTGCACACGAATAGGAGGGAGTTCATCGTAGAACAGAGAGAGTGAGGTTTGGATTGGTCTCTTAGGTTGGTCACAAATGCCCTCTTACTAAATACGCACATATCGGCGCATGTCCCATTCGCACAAACTCAACTCTTTCTTGATCAAATCTTCAAGAGTACCTCCGGCCACATATTCAAGAAATAGATGTAGATTCCAGTACCTTCTTCGACGGTGAGTGAACTCCCAAGGCAAGAAACAATATATGGACAACCGCGCAGTTGTGCCAACACTCTTTCCTCCAACAGGAGGGAGAACGACTTCTCAAGTGGGCACGTCTTAACGGCTATCGGTGGAGCCATAGGGTCACCGGGTTCAACCAAGAACACCGTGCCATACATTCCCTTGCCAAGAACCCACTGCCTTTGCCACATCGCCATGAAATCTGAACAAGCACGGAAACACTGAGAGTGAAAATGAAGAAACAAAGCTGCTTGGTGATTAGGGACTAGAGTGAAAATGACATCACTTCCTAAACCCTTTTTAAAATTGATTTTTTTTTTTTTCCAAAATGGCATTTTAGTAACGTAACCTTGCCAAACCGATGTCGTATTGAATTTTTCATCCTATTTGACGGATGACTAACGAAGTAGCTAAATTGCAACTGGTTGGTAGTTTGGAGGCTACTTTATTACTTTTTTAACATCGGGAGGCTAAATCGCAAATGGCTGATAATTTGGGGGACTAAATTATATTTTTTCCTTTTTTTATTCTCATGTAAGAGTGTTTCCCTAATATGTTCACTAATATCTTATTAGGTTTCATATTTTCATAAGAGTATTGATCGATGAATCAGTCATTATTTGGTTTTGTCTTCCGTAATACGTGCTACTCTTATGCAATCAATACACTCTCTCATAGTTACGTTTTGGAGTACAAGGACCAATTTTATCATTTGATTGTGTGTGTCATTATTTGGTTTTATCTTTATGTTATTTTCATGTTAGTCCTTATTTTATTCTCATATAAAAGTGTTTCCGTAATATGTCAATAGTAGTTTTATTAGGTTTTATATTTTTATAAGAGTCGATTGACTTAACTAGGGCCGGCAATTTTGACACGACCCGCAAATCCGACACAAGCACGACACGAAAAAACAGGTATTGGGTTTGGGCTAATTGGGTTCGGGTCGTAATCGAGTCTACCAGATTAAGACCCGGAAATTTCGTGTCTGGCGGGTCGACCCGCCAGACCCGGTTTTTTTTTTCCTTTTTCTGGACCCGCCGACCCGGTTTTTTTTTCTTGGTTTTTTTCTGGACCCAGCAGCAGCTCACGCACGACTCTCGCCTCAGTCCTCAGACTCCTCACGTCAGTTTACTTACTTTACTCTTTTGTCTTTACCATTTTGTTTTGTGAACTAAAAATCAGTCTCTCTGTAACGTAACCTAACCCTCTCCCTGACTCCCTCTCACTTGGTCTCTCCCTCTCCCTCCGTCACCGACAGTCCAGCTCACCGTCTCCCACTCGGCCACTCTTGACTCTCCCGATTCTCCCTCTCTCTCTCGGGTCTCAACAGCTCCACTCTCCCTCCTCCTCGTGGGCCTCCTCCGCTCCTCGCCGTTAGGAACTTAGGGGCCTTAGGCGTTAGCAAGAGCCAAGAACGGACCTCACCGTCGCCGACTCGCCGTCCTCACCGAGTCACCGTCGCCGTCAGCCGTAGCTCTTTGTCTCTCGTGGTATGTCTCTTACTCTCTCTAGTCTCTGACTCTGATAATTTTTTTTTGTAAGTCTAGACTATGATTTTGATTGTTTGAATTTTTTATATATATTGTAGACTCTGATTTTGAATCTTGGATTGTTTGAATTTTTTATATATATTTGTCTTTCAAGCAATTATGTGATATTATATGGTTTAGGGTTTATACCTTAATGACTTAATTACATTTTTTTACTATATATTAGTGTACATAATTTTGCTAAATCATTGATTGAATTTGCATTGTTGAACAATTTATGGCAAATATGGCCAAAGCAATGATTTTTTTTAATTAAAAATAAAGATTTTAAAAACTTAAAACTGAAAATAAAATTGGGGGATTAAAAGTAGAATGGAACTTCATAAAGAGAGAGAGAGAGGAAAATAAAAAAGATATTTAGATTAACCATAGTTGCTTATTGCAAGATTTGGGTTGGATTATTTTATTTCACTTAGCTATATAGCTTTTAATTTATTCTTAAATATTCAATTTATAGTTATATAGCATATAGTCATTAGTCATATACTTTAATAGTTTAACTAATGATTATGTAATTTATGTGTGTAGATGAATATTGAAGAAATTGTTGAAGATGCATTCGACATTGATGACGATGTGGTCGAATTACCGTCACTAGAAGGTGACTCTGTTTCTGTGGGGACTGGGAGTAACAAAAAGGGAAAGAAGCGGAGGAGGACCTCAACTGTTTGGCAATATTATGATGTCGTTCCCAATATTGATCCAAATGACTCGGAGGTGTGGGCAAAATGCAAGACATGTGGTAATAAGTACAAGGCTCGAAGTTCATATGGAACTGGGAATTTGAGAAAGCACATTCAAGTTTGTGGGGGGACAAACACTCTTGATGTTGGGCAGATGCTCTTAGCTGGGAAAGCAGGATCTCTGTCAGTAAGTGGCTCTAAATTTGATCCCAAAATATATAGAGAATTGTTGGTTGCTTTGATTATTAAGCATGATTTGCCCTTTTCATTTGTTGAATGTGATGGTTTAAGACAATTACATCAGTACTTGCGTGGTGATGTACCCTCTATATCTAGAAATACTGCTAAGGCAGATTTGGTTAAGATGCATATGAGGGAGAAAGAAAAGATTAAATCTATGTTGCATGCTTGTCCTGGGAGGATTTGTTTAACATCTGATATGTGGACGTCTTTGACAACCGATGGATATATGTGCCTTACTGCACATTTTATTAACAAAGATTGGGTATTAACTAAAAGGGTGTTAAACTTTTCTTTTATGCCCCCACCACATGATGGTGTTTCTTTGAAAGAAAAGATATATGATTTGCTACAAGAGTGGGGGATTGAGAACAAGATTTTTACTATAACATTGGACAATGCTTCTGCTAATGATCGTTGTGTTGACTTTTTAAAGCAAACACTGAACATTAAGAAAGCCCTTCTTTGTGAAGGTGGGTTCTTTCATATGCGTTGTTGTGCCCATATTCTTAACTTGATTGTGCAAGATGGATTAAAAGAAATTGATGATGCAATCGAAAAGGTTTGAGATAGCGTAAAGTATGTTAAGGGATCACAAGGGCGAAAACAAAAATTTCTTCATGCGGTAAATCAAATGTCATTGGACAGTCATAAGGGGTTAAAACAAGATGTGCCAACCAGATGGAATTCTACTTATCTTATGCTTGAGAGTGCTATTCATTATCGTAGTGCTTTTAGTTATTTGGCGATGACTGATTCAAACTATAAGCCGCATTGTCCTAGTGCACTTGAGTGGGAAAAAGGTGGGTGATATCAGTAGTTTCTTAGCTTGCTTTTATGAAGCTACATGTGTTTTTTCTGGTACTAAGTATCCTACTGCCAACCTATACTTTCCCGTAGTTGCCATGATTTATTTATCCTTGAAGGAAGACCTTGTGAGTGAAGATGAGCATAAAAGATTAATGGCAACTCAAATGATCTCTAAATTTGAGAAATATTGGTTAGAATTCAGTGCAGTGTTGGCCATAGCAGTTATATTAGATCCTCGTTATAAGCTTCATCTTGTAAATTATTACTATACGAAGATCTATGGAGTTATGGATTCTATACAATTCGAGAATGTTCGTGAGAAAATTAAGAATCTTTTTATGGAGTATAGTGCTTCTTCTAATACTTCAAGTTCAAGCTCCATAACTGCTCGGCGCCCCCAAGTACCTAGAGCAAAACTATCTTGGCAAAAGGTGAATAATATCATTAATTTCTTATCTTTTTTGTAACTTAGTATATATATATACTCAATTATTTATGTTTATATTCTCTTTGTTTCATACTTTCATGTAGGACTATTTAGCATTTGCTGGAGATGATATTAATTTTCAAAAGAATCAATTGGACATTTATTTGGAGGAGCCTAGGTCTGTCGATTTGGATGATACATTTGACATCCTTTCATTTTGGAAAGGAAATCAATTTCGATATCCTGAAGTAGCTGCTATGGCTCGTGATGTTTTGAGTATTCCTGTTTCTACTGTTGCTTCGGAATCCACTTTTAGCATTGGTGGACGTGTGATTGATCAATATAGGAGTTCACTCAAGCCTGACATTGCTGAGGCATTAGTTTGCACCAAAGATTGGTTATATGGAGATGAAGGTAATATTAGTTATTTTCATATTTAATTTCTTCGTTTATGTGTATTATTTTTTTTATTACACTATAATAAAATAATACTAATTCTTCTTATTTTTTGATATAGAACTCACACAAATGAAGTTGGACTTGGATGGCAAAGAAGATGATGTTTTGACAATTTCCTGTGACATTCCAGATTCATCTGGAGCACAATCTATTAATATTTCTTAAACTGATTATATTTGTAATGTTTTATAATTTATATCTTTGGACTTTGATTATATGGGTGGATCATGGATGCCTTCATGGATCCTTAAGTGGAGTGGCATAATAGACATTGGCTCATGAGAACCTATTTTGTATTTTGCAAGGAATTATGAATCTAATGTTGATGTAGTTTTGAGTTTTGTTTCTTTTTGTATTTATTATTTTGTTTTTGTTAGCTTTTTTTATTATTATTATCTTTTTCTTTCTGAAGCATAATGCAAAGCTGAAAGTTGAATATCAGATGAAGTATGATGTGAACGAAGTTAGCTGAGTATGTGCAGTCTACTATATGCATGTGTGGGTCAAATTTTTCTGCTTGCATTTCCAATTGATAAATTTATGCTTCTCAGGACACAACATGAGAGTATTGGGGGCCAATAAAGACTTGATGGATAAGCAGTAGTTTTAGGATTGCATCTGAAATCTATAGTTATGTGACATCATCAATTTGGTTGCCAGAAGACTGATATAGGATTAACCCAGGCATCTTGGTGATGCTTTTGATTAGGAACTATTGTATATTGGGGACATATTTGTACTTTGGCTTAGACGATATATTTTGGTAGGGAGGAGGAGAAGTGGGAGAATGGATAAGGGTGGACATTGGAAGGAGGAAATGGGAAGTTGATTATCACTTTCTCTTCTTGTTGGTATAGTGGGAAAGGAAGGGGATGGATGATGTGTTTCCATATGGGCCCACCATGTTCCATCCAGTTAATTAGAAGAAGAAGAAGAAGAAGAAGAAAGAGGAAAGTATTGACTTTGTCTAAAAAGTTTTCCTCTCCATCGAATAGAAGTAGTAGGATTAAAAAAATAAAAAAAAAAAACCTCTTTCTCCAAAAGCCTGAATTATGTAAAAAAGTTGAACAAGAAGGAGTAGTGATTCGTTCAACAAGAGGGAATACATAATAGATATACAGGGGATCCTTTTAGGAGATTAAGCGAAAATTGTAAGCATAAGACTTACTAACCCTACACTCGATGTTTTATTGAGTAAATTGTACAATGTTTTTAGTGTGATTATGTGGCCCTGTATATTTTGGGAAATTATTATGATAAATTATGTTGATATGATATATTACATGCATTTAAATAAATGTGTTAAAGGAAAATGAAGTGAAAATTTTGTAAAAGATAGGTATCTCGTGGTTAAGTGGGGTTATACACTTAACAGTTAACAACCCAATGCTAGTAAGGTGAAAACAAAAATGTTTCCTCGGTCAGTTAACAACCCAACGCTCAGCTTCTCATGGTGGGTCATAGTGATTTCTTCATGTTGATATGATATATTACATGCATTTCCAATTGTTTTTTTTTTTTCTTATCCTTTATTAAAACCTTTAATCTCTTAGAAGTTAGAACTCAATTTTTTGCATTGACTATATTGATGTATTAGTATTATTATTACAATTTTGAATTTTAATTTTTTTTTTTAAAAAAAAATTATAGTTTAGGGTAATCGGGTCGTGTCGGGTCGTGTCGGGTCGTGTCTACCCATTTATACCCGGTTATTTTAAACGGGTAAAACGGGTCGTGTCGGGTTACCCGATTATTTTCGTGTCATAATCGTGTCAACCCGATTACCCGTTTAGCTAAACGGGTCGTGTCTGGGTATATGCTAATCGTGTAACGGGTACCCGCGGGTCTAATCGGGTCGTGTATGGGTACCCATTTTGCCTAAAATTTAGAAAAAAGTACATTTTATCACCCCCAATATTTTACATATTTTTTTAATTCTGTACCTAATGTTCAAAAATTGTCAAAGTTACCAAACCTACAAAATCACTGTTAAGATGGCTCAGCCACTTCCATACAATTGGGGGGCAGCTGATTTAATAATTTAATAACTCAAGAACAAATATAAAAAACCGTACATAAAAAATTCCAAGTGTTTGAATAAATTAATAAAAATCCAAACTTTTGGCCTCATCATTAATTAATGATGAGGATTTTTTTGAGAGATATTTGTCTTTATTAACACCTCTATGTCACATCACACAAAAATCCAAACTTTTGACCACGAAAGGGATTTAAATCAAGAGTGGTTGTACTCGCTTTAGAATTATGTTATTTTGTAAGACTAGATTAATTGGCGGACTTCCCTCCGTATTTTTACTTTATAAATGCTTCATAGCCTGTGTGACTAATTATGTGCGCTTTTATGACATCAAGTTGGGTAATGTAAAATAATTTAAAATACTTAGAAGTAGAATTAATATTTCAAAAATAATATAATAAGGAAAATAGAGAATATAAAGTCTCAATATGTTATCATTTTAGCAACATAATCTTTTTTATGTATCGTTTCTTATATTTGTTCTTGAGTTATTAGATTATTATGTACACCCAAAATAATGTTGCACGTCAGGAACCAACTACATAGAAAAAAGATTAAGTTGGCCAATAAAAAATTTAAAGCTAGAATATATCATATTATTGTTTTGGTACCATAGCTAAAGAAAATAGTACCCACCATAACTACCCATATTAATATTCCTTCTGGTTGATGACAATGAATCCATTATAGGACAAGACATATTTGAATAAATTAATTCAAAAAACTAATGGTTGATCATTTCATACTATAAATCGTGTGTGAGTGCGCTTGTATTCGAATTTAATTGGATAAAAATATTGTACAAGATTAATAATCATTGAATAAGTTAAAGGTTCTATTTGAATAAGATCGACTTAGGTGATTAATAAAGACTAATGTATAGATATATAAGCGATTAATGCCGTGTTAGACCAGAGTTGGAGTCCATGTAGTGAAATATGAGACATGCAAGTATAATACTTATTGAGACCTTGCAACTTATTTTAAAGTATGATATTAGTTTCAAATGAGCCTTGTTATTTTATATATGAACATGATCTCTTTTACATGTGTTAAGAGGATGTTGAGTTTTGGAAGGAAACCAAGTTTGAGAAATTGCGTGTTATTGCATATTGTTAATAATAATAATAATAAAAAGAAAAAAAAAAAGAAAAAAGAAAAAAAAGAAGAAGAAGAAGGCGATATTGCTACAAGAATTAGCAAAGAAATTAATGATGATTGATTATTATTGAATTTTGATTCAATAGTGATTTTAAGAGTCACATCATTCTTAGAGAGATACAAGAATTACACAAGAGAGACTTTTAGATCCTCCTCCATATCCATGTGATCAGGAAGCACAAGTACTAAAAAACCTATATATACTAAACAACTCCGTTACGCGCTTGATAAATTGAGCACGAAATTTATTGAACACCTTATGGCCAATATTTTCTTGATCATGTGAATTAGAAGCCTTTTTTTTTTTTTTTTTTTTGAAGCTTTCATTCGTTGGTGAGGATCTTACATTAAGCAGGTAGGAAGGATTTTTTTGGGCAATACTCGATCACTAGCAATA
>NC_081544.1:10271222-10287318 GCF_901000735.1 Corylus avellana | reverse complement strand
ATTTTGATAAATGTATTTGCACAATTAAATAAGGGTCTTGGTCTTCTATGGCTCTCATGGAATTCAAAAATATTGAGTCTTGGCCCAGGGTTGGATGCTAAAAAAAATGTCTGAGAATTTGTATCTTTGTTCAAATTAATTTTTTAACACTTTTGTTACATGTCGGACTAAATTATAAGTGGATTATTTTAATAAATGAACTTACTTGTTTTAACTTTTAACTTTTAAGTTTAGGTGAAATTATGAGTTTAGTAATTTATTTTTGAGTACAATTTGTCAATTAAGGTCACTTTCCAATTTTTTTTTTTTTCTTATCCTTTATTAAAGCCTTTAATCTCTTAGAACTCAATTTTTTGCATTGACTATATTGATGTATTAGTATTATTATTACAATTTTGAATTTTAATTTTTTTTTAAAAAAAAAATTTATAGTTTAGGGTAATCGGGTCGTGTGTACCCGTTTATACCCGGTTATTTTAAACGGGTAAAACGGGTCGTGTCGGGTTACCCGGTTATTTTCCTGTCATAATCGTGTCAAACCCGATTACCCGTTTCGCTAAACTGGTCGTGTCTGGGTATAGACTAATCGTGTAACGGGTACCCGCGGGTCATAATCGGGTCGTGTATGGGTACCCATTTTGCCACCCCTGGACTTAACTCAACTCTAAAAATATTGTAATAATTTATGTATTTAAAGGCTATTATGTTATGAATAAAGGAAAGAGATAAACCTTTTGTTTGAAAAAAGTTTTAGGTTGCCATAAAATCTAAATGTTATTTCTATATTTTTATTAGTTTTATAAGGGTACAAAAGGCATTGCACATGTTTACCATCTAATTTAACCCTAAGGGTCCGTTTGGTTTGCAGAATAGACTTATATAATAGAATGGGTTATTCCTATAGAATAGTCATTCTTTTGTTTGGTATGGGTCTATTCCTAAAAATAGTTATTTCCATGGGAATGACTAATCCCAGATACATAGGGATAACTATTCCTTATAGAATTGAATAGATTTTTCAAAAAAAACCCCTTATAATTTTTTATTTTATTTTAAACTTAAAAAAAAAAATGGAAATTAAAGGGGGTGGCCGACAGCCACCCCAGATCTGCTCTAGGGGTGGCCCGTGGCCGACAGCCACCCCATATCTGCACCAGGGGTGGCCGGGGCCACCCCTGGAGCTCCTCTGTGGTGGTCGCAGCCACCCCTGGAGCTCCTCTGGGGTGGTCGCGGCCACCCCAGAAGCCCTCTAGCCCTAAGGTGGCCACGACCACCCCCGCAAGTTTTTGGAGGTGGCCGTGGCCACCCGCTCCAGGGGTGGTCGCACCACCCCCGGCCGGTTCTATTGGGGTGGTCGGCCACCCACTATTTTTTAGGTTTTATTAAGGTTTTTTTTTAATTTTTTTTTTTCTAATATGAATTGAAAAAATAAAATAAAATAATGTGGGGGGTTTTTAGTAATTTTGATTCAATTCCAATTAGACCATATGTATTATTACCAAACTAAAGAATTTGAATAATTATTCAATTTCAACCTCTTTTATTCTCAGTAATACCTATTTCTTTTCCTAAGGGAATACCTATTCCGCAAACCAAACGGGGCCTAAACTTTAACAGTAGGAATAATATTGCAAAATTTTGAAACATGCATGGGAACTTAACATTGTAATTTTTTAAACTTTAGAAGTATAATTACTAAAGTGCTGAAAAATTTGAGGGTAAGTAAAGTTTTTCCTAATAAAAATAATACATAAATAAAATTGTGCACTTTTTTTTTTTTTTTTGAATAGGTATTACCATATCATTAATAATCAAAACAGTGAAGATAGAGAAAAATGCTCCATCAAGATAATATCACAGATAAAAATTGGAATATCCTCCCCCCAGGTCCTATCTACGATTTGGCAGGTTGCATGCTTTGCCAAAGTATGTGCCACATAATTGGCCTCTCTCTTCACATGACAGCAAGACCAATGTGGAATTGATTGTAGCAGCTGCCTTGTATCTTCCACAATATGGCCCATTTTGCTATGGTCAGTGTCCCCAGAATTGAGAGCCTTCACTACTCTCAAAGCATCACCTTCCAGAATGAGAGTTGGCACTCCTAGAGCTTGACACAAACTTACAGCCTGGAAAGCAGCCATCGCCTCCCCCATAGTAGGATCTATATTACCCAACTTTGTAAGACTTTTTGCTACCTTCACTCTTCCTTCACAGTCCCGAACCACGACTCCCATACCAACTCTACCTGCTTCACGATCTATAGCAACATCCCAATTTGCTTTAAGACAACCAGCTGGAGGTGCACACCATTTGACCCTTGTATGAGCTTCGACCCCAGTATTGGCCAGAGGTTCCAATGTTGAATGAGCATTTTTTAAATCTTCCATAGCTTGGTACGTTTCCCTTACAATTTCATTTGGATGTTTAAACTCCCCCCCATGAACCACTGCATTCCTGCGAAACCAGATTCGTCGAGAAATTCCAACAAACAAAGCAAATTTTTCTGTTCCAAATTTCTCCAATATAAACTCAGCCACCTTCCGGAATTCTTTCCCCGTAACTGTGCATTTCTGGAATCCTCGATCACACACACCCTAAACATCTGTTGCTGAAGGACATTCCCATAAAATATGGGAAACATATTCATCCTCAATTTTACATATGGGGCAAAGAGAATTAGTTACCACCTTTCGCACTAAAAGGTTCTCCTTAGTAGGCAAAATATTTTGACAGGCCCGCCAAATAAAATTTTTCTCGGCATTTGGTATACTCAAGCTCCAAATAACCTGCGATATATCAGTTTCGTCCACCTTCCTAGAGCCCTCCGGAATATCCTTCATCTCCATCTCTTTGGCCAAATGATATGCACTGCGTACAGAAAATATACCTGTCTTTATTCCCCTCCAGATCATCGCATCCGGCTGTTTATTGGAGCTAAAAGGAATGGATGAAATTGCATTAACCTCCTTAGCAGAAAAATTTTCGTTCAGCACTCGGAAATTCTACCACTGTATATTCTGGTCTATAAGCTCGTGAACTCTTGATGTCACCTCCAGGTGTCTTGGTGGGGAATGGACAGCAAACGTAGATGGTAATGGGAGCCACTTATCTCCCCAAATCCTCACCGTCTTTCCATCACCAATGCGCCAAAGCAGCCCTTCCTTACAAAGATCAATAGCCCCATAAATACTTCGCCAAGCGAATGAAGGTTTTGAACCCAATTTTGCATCTAGAATGGAACCCTTCCAAAAATATTTCGATTGCAGGATCCTGGTAGTAAGACTATTCGGTGATTGGATTACCCTCCATACTTCCTTTGCCAGTGAGGCCTTATTAAAGCAAGATAACTCTCTAAATCCCATCCCTCCTTTAGCTTTAGGAAGCCCCAACTTATTCCAGCTCATCCAGTGAATGCCTGAATCCTTATTATGTTGTCTCCACCAAAACTTCTGCATCAAAGCGTTAATTTCTGAATTCAAACATTTTGGAAGCATAAAGATACTCATACTATATGTAGGTATGGCCTGAATCACGGCTTTCAACAAGATTTCTTTCCCTGCTTGGGAAAGGAATTTCAATTTCCAGTCCTGAAGTCGCTTCCATTTCCTATCCTTAATACCTTTGAAAGCTTGAGACCTCGACTTTCCAACTAACGCCGGTAACACAAGATAAGTATCAAAACGGTGGTTTTCGGGGACACCTGTCAACTCCAATATCCGTCTCTTTTTCATTTGCTCCGTGTTCCTACTAAAAATTATTGACGTTTTCTCCTTGTTCAGTTTTTGGCCTGAAGCATCTTCATAAATCTGTAAAATCCTAGACATTCTTTTCCAATGCTGAGAATTAGCTTTGCAAAAGAGTAAACTATCATCGGCGAAAAACAAATGATTAATTCTAGGACCTTTCTTAAAAGTTGGGACTCCCGTTAAAGTACCCTTACTATCTGCCTTTACCAAAAGAGCACTAAGGGCCTCGGCACAAATTAGGAACAAGTATGGTGAAATTGGATCCCCTTGCCGGATTCCTTTGGAGGGAATGATGTTTCCCATAGGGGTTCCATTCACCAAAACTTTATAATTAACTGAGGTGACACACATCATAATAAGTCGAACCCATCTATCATCAAACCCCATTTTCTTCATAACCGCCTCCAAGAACCTCCACTCTACCCTATCATAAGCCTTGCTCATAACAAGCTCTACCGCCATAAAACCTTCCTTACCCCACATCCTTGAGTGCATAGTGTGCAAAGTCTCATAAGCAGCCAAAATGTTATCAGCGATTAGTCTTCCTGGAAGAAACGCACTTTGGTTTTGGGAGATAATGGTAGGCAACACTACCTTCAATCGGTTTGCAAGCACCTTGGATATAAGCTTATATATCACATTGCATAAGCTTATAGGACGAAAATCACTAACAGATGAGGGGTCTTTCACCTTCGGAATAAGTGCTATATAGGTGGAATTAATTTCTGTATTCAAACAACCAGAATTTAGAGTTTCAATTATAGCATCACTAACCTCCTTTCCCATTGTAGCCCAGTGCTTTTGATAAAAGCTAACAGAAAACCCATCTGGCCCTGGTGCCTTGAGAGGAGCCATTTGATTAAGAGCAGCCCCAATCTCCTCCATGGTAAAAACTTTTAATAAAGCCACATTCATCTCTGATGTTACCCTGCTAGCTACAGCCGAAAGGCATTTGGACATATTCCCCCTAGCTTCATTTGTGAATAATTTCCCATAGTACTGTTTGAAAGCAGCTCCTATTGTTTCTTGAGTCTCACATACCCTTCCCAGCTCATCCTTAATACATTGAACCACATTCCTCTTTTGCCTTTGGTTAGCGCAAGCATGGAAAAACTTGGTATTACGGTCTCCGTTTTTGAGCCAATTCTCTTTGGATCGTTACTGCCAATGTAAATCTTCTTTCTCCATAATTGCATGTAGCTCTTGTTGTATTTGCTGGATCTTCTGCCGCTGAGGTCCTTGATCCTCCCCTTGCAATGCAACTAATTGTTTTGCTTTTTGTTCCATCATACTTGTAGAGCTGGACCCATTAACCCTCTGCCAACGAAGCAAACATTTCTTACATTTCCCTAACTTTTCATGAATTTTATGCCATCTGCCCATTGTATTGGATTTTTCACACCATACTCGTTGGACCTCCTTCATGCATTCAGGTTCCATTCCCCAATGGGCTTCATACATAAATCCCCGTTTGCATTTACTCCGACCTCCCCTGCCATGAACCGGCATAATTAACGGCGTATGATCCGAACCGACTGCCGCTTCCACATTAATTTCTACTGCAGGATATATTTCACACCAAGTGGACGTCGTCGTGACCCTATCCAGTCTTTCTTGGATAAACTCCTCTCCCTCTCTACAGTTGGTCCATGTGTACTTTGGTCCCCGGAAGCCTAGATCATGTAACCCACAGAATTCCAGTGTTGTTCTAAAATCCTCCATTAATCCCATGGGCCGCCCAATACCACCAGCTTTCTCAGATAAATCAATGATTTCGTTATAATCACCAGCATACACCCATGGTTCTGGCTCAAAAGCCTTAATGTGACGTAATAGACTCCATGCTTCGTGCCTCTTCCACGGTTCCAGATGGCCATAAAAACCAGTAAATTTCCATGGTATCCTCTCCGGTGTAGTCGTTATCTTTGCATTAATGTGGCGCCAGCTATAATTTTGGATCTCTACCTCCACTTCGTCATTCCACATCAAAGCTAGACCTCCACTTCTCCCCACACAGTCCACTACAAGCATACTTTTAAAACCCGTCTTCAAACGTATCCGCTCCATTTTGGTACTACGTAATTTAGTTTCCATGAGGAAAACCAAATTGGGCATCTTAACCTTCACCAAACGACAAAGGTCACGAACTGTCTGAGGGTTCCCAAACCCCCGGCAGTTCCAGCTTAAGAGAATCATGGCGGTCGGCGGGGCTGCTTAACAGCCACCGCCCTCCCCTAACCACTCATAAGTTTCTTCTCCTTATCCCGAACCATTGAAAGTTCTCGTACCATCACTTTCGAACTCCTCTCCTCCAATATTTCCCCACCATCGTCTGTAGCCTTTCTCTTTCCCCCCTGCCATAGCCCACTTTCCTCCGAAATCGGATGCTGACTAGCCCGTGCCTTTCTTTTCCAGTTTTGGGAGCCATGTCCAGTAGTATCCCCTCCCTTCACAGAAATGATGCATGGATTCTGAGTTAAGCCATTTTGTTCCTTGTTTGCCTCTTGTGTCCCCCACTATGCCCAAGCCAAGTTCTCTTCGATACAATACTCCTTCTATCAGCCCCTGAGGCCCATTATCACCACCCTGGTCCCCCTCACAACTATTCATAATATGGGTCAAATGGTATTGCATGGGTCCACCACATGGACTCTCTCCTCCCCACGAGTCATGAGTTTGGTCCTGCATAATTACTGTTGTACCCCCAATAACTCCTCTTTTAACTCCAGCAAACGTGTCTATCAGGGGCTCATCAAGGAGACGAGGAAACTTAGACATTGCACTCCCGCGCTTTGGACTCCCAAAACTACTCTCCATACCCGAATGTGTTTTCGCCAGGTGGACTAAAATGTCACCCTTCATTCCCAAATTTTCGAATTTTGAAGCATGATCTCCACCACCTTCGGCCAAAACTGATTCCTGTCCACCGTCTGGAAACTGCCTCTGTACCCGATCTTCTCCGTCGGAAAGATGTGCCGACATGGAATTCTTATCATGCTCCATTCCCACTCCACCCTCCGATGACTGACGTGCTTGTTCCTTACTTTCTGAAAAATGTGGCTGAAACGAATCATCACCATTTCCTTCATTTGGTTTAGCTCTTCCCCTCTCCATACGCTTTCCATACGGATTCACCCTCATCCAAGGTCCATATTGTGTCGATGCTTCATTGAACCTTGTTCCCGTTTTCTTCAAACACCCTGCTGCCCCATGGCGGATAACACAACAATGAAAGCAAATATGGGGAAGTCGTTCATATTTAAACGCCACCAACACAGATTTGCCCAATAGTTTCAGTATCCTTCCTCTAGATAAAGGTTTCGTAAGATCCAATGTGATTCTCACGCGTAAATAAGGTCCCCACCCAATTCCGTCCATGTCCGTCTCAACCTCCTCCACAACCCCCATAGTAGATCCAATCTGGTGACCCACTGCAGTACCCATGCAAGCCAACTACAGATTGAACATACGTACCCAGAATGCTGCCTTTTCAAACGGAATTGTCGTTGGGGGAGTAACTCCATCAAACTCTTCTACTGAAAACAGGTTCCCGTCAAAGACCCATGGGCGCCCTTCCAACACCCTCACTTTGTCCCAATCATATTCAAACTCCACCAAAAACAGATTATCCCCCAACACCGTGAAAGACATAGAGCTCGTGGGTCTCCATCCCCTTACCAGTGTCGATCGTATAATCTCTTTACCTACAAATCGATCCGCTACCAGTTTGCCTACCAGACAGGATTTGCCGCGAGACACAATCCCAACCAGTGATTGATCATTGATATCCACCTCCAAACATTCTTCCTCCAAAAGAGAAAAATTTCCCCATAATTTTGTAAGATCATCCGCCATTCTAGACGTACTATAATCCACCACCTTCAAACCAACTAACTCCCTTCACTGTCTAGACAAAACCAGACCTGAAAAATATTTCCTCCTCCTCTACGAGTTAACCTAGAGAGAATAATTTCTTTCACCAGACTAGGAGATACAGAATATGATTGTGTATCTCCTAGTCTGGGATCATGTGCATCAACTACACCATGAAATTATCCGTAGATCGACTTTATAAAAATATTGAGATATCATGCTATTAAAAAAAAATGGTTAATAACATTTTTAGTATTTAGGCTTTAATGTTTTTATTTTTTTTTTCAAGGCTTTATGATACGACAAAACTAGTACCTCAAAAGTGCTTACTTGTACAATATAACCAAATATTCCTTGATCAAGTCCTCCGTAGAAGTTTCTCTCTGAGAGACTACTGGGTGTGAGGGAAACGTCTCCTATCGGGTTTCTCGAGAAGGAGGTTTAGTGGGGAATCTTGCTGGAATTGGGTGCATGGCAGAGGAGCTAGAGGAGTTATGTGGGAATATTTCTCTCACTGAGGGAGAGCAGTATGGTATTAAAATATCTGAAGGTGAAATTGCATTGGCGAGAGAGAAAGGAACGAGGTGTTTGGTGGGGAAGATTTGGACTGGAAAGCGTACTAATCAAGAAGCATTTAAACAAGTTCTATCAAAAATATGGCGAACAAGGCGAGGGGTTATATTCAAAGAAGTGCAGGACAATTTGTGGATCTTTGAGTTTGAAGAAGATGGGGATAAAAGGAGGGTATTGGAGGGCAGACCTTGGTCCTTCGATCGACAAATTCTGGTGATTAATGAATTAGAAGGCAATACTCCTCCTTCTCAGATGAAATTCTCTATGTCACCATTCTGGGTGCAAGTACATGATATGCCACTAGTATGTATGACTAAAGGGGTTGGAGTGAAGATTGGGGAGTCATTGGGGAATTTGGAGGAGGTAGATGTGGCAGGTGACGGAGCCGGATGGGGGAGATGCCTCAGGATCCGGGTGTCCATTGATATTACGAAGCCATTAGATCGCGGAAGAGCATTGGAGTTGGGTGGAAAATCAACGTGGGTACCTTTTAAATATGAAAAACTCCCCTTATTTTGCTTTAGTTGTGGACGAATTGTTCATGGCGATCAAGGCTGTCCTGTCCGACGGCCAACACGATTGAGTACAGTGGAAGAAACAAAAAAATGGGGGGTGTGTCTTCGAGCAGACGACCCGCGGAGGCGCTGGAATGGAGGTAGCAAAGATTATTACTCGGCGACTGACCATTCCGGCGAGGGGATGCGGGACAGAGCAGCGGCGAGCGGTGGCCCAGTTGGAAATGAATACGACAGGGAGAGCAGCGAAAGTCCAGGAATTTCACATCGTGGGATGCAGTTACAAAGGGCAGTTGGTGATGATTATGGTTCCAATGTTATAGGGAGTGCGGATACTGCGAAAGGTGGGGAGCAAGTTTCTCCAACATTCGTATGTGGAGATGTGGATAAGGAGGCTAATACTGGGCATCAGGAAGATGTGGTGGGGCTGGTTCTTGCTGGGCAGGATGGGCTTTTCTCCAAAAAGGCTCAAATAGATCATCAGGCCCTTTTGAATGAAGAAATTAAGGTGGCCCAAATGGAGTGTGAGGGTAGTCCAACAAGTGCAATGCAGGGGTTCCTCAATTTCAATGTTGAGAATGCAGAGGGGAATGTGAATTCAACGAAGGGGGACAATGTTCAAACTATTGGAGTGTCAGCACATGGAACAAATATTCGTAAGTGGAAAAGGAGTGCTCGTGGTTCATCTGGAACTCGCGCAGAACTGGAGGATGGTGTACTCACTGGCAACAAACGGAAAATGTCCATAGATGGAAAGAATCAAGTTGAGACAAGGGGAGGCAGAAAAGGAAAAATATTAAGGCAAGCTCAGGAACATAGTGGCATTGTTATGGCGGAGACTGTTAAGCAGTCCCGCCAAATCCAATGATTCTTCTAAGCTGGAACTGCCGAGGGCTTGGGAACCCTTGGTCTGTTCGTGATCTTTGCCAAATGGTAGGGAATAAGAAGCCCCATTTTGTTTTCTTGATGGAAACAAAGTGTAAAAAGGCTAGAATGGAAAGTGTTCGAGTTCGACTGGGGTTTGAAGGTATGTTCACAGTGGACCCGATTGGAAGGAGCGGTGGGTTAGCTCTATTATGGAAGGAACGGGATGAACTGGAAATTCAGAATTTTTCTAGAAGCCATATTAATGCAATAGTGAAGCCTTTGGGGGAGCAAAGAGAGTGGAAATTAACTGGTTTCTATGGGAATCCAGATTGGTCAAAACGTAATGAGTCATGGGAATTGCTTCAACATCTCCAGATTTACTCCCCACTGCCTTGGTTATGTTTGGGAGATTTTAATGAGATACTATGTCAAGAAGAAAAAGTTGGGGCTGCTCTTCGGCGAGACAATCAGATTGTGCAATTTAGAAATGCATTGGAGGTTTGTGGGTTGGCTGATTTGGGGTATAAGGGCTCAAGATTTACATGGAATAATGGCCAGAGTGCTAACGGTTTCACGAAGGAGAGGTTGGATAGAGCTGTGGCGAATAAGGAGTGGTGTGTGAGTCATCAAGCAGTGGAGGTCCATATTCTAGCTGCAAGGTCTTCTGACCATAAACCAATTTTAGTGGTAGGAAGGGACAAAAATGATGATAGAAGGCCATTTAAAAAAGGGTTCAAGTTTGAGGCACGGTGGTGGCTTGATGAGGAGTATAATCATATTGTGCATAATGCATGGGGATGTGAAGAAGGTGGGCTGAATGCCATGCAAACTACTCAGCAGAAATTACATAATTGTCAAGCCGAATTGTCCAGATGGAGTCGCCAGAAATTTGGAGATACCGAAAAAAAGGTGAAGGAAAAAACAAAGAAGTTGGAAGATTTACAATTGTTTGAAGGGCCTGCACACCGAGAAGAGATACAACAGATTAAGGGGGAAATTGATTATTTGTTGGAACAAGAGGATGTAAAATGGAAACAAAGGGCTAAGCAGAACTGGTTCCAGAATGGGGATCGTAACACTCCTTTTTTCCATGCTTGGGCTACCCACAGAAGAAAGATCAATCATATTAGGCAAATTACGGATGAGGATGGCCGAGAGTGGAAGAAATCACAAGAAGTGAGTCAAGCATTCATTCACTTTTATCAAGGTCTTTTTAGGACAGCAGGAGCATGTGATGTGGAGACATGTTTAGATGGGCTGGAGAGAAAGGTTTCTACAGTAATGAATGATAATTTGCTGAAAGTGTTTACATCCGCTGAGGTGGAAGGAGCTTTGGCCCAAATGCATCCTCTAAAGTCACCGGGTCCAGACGGATTTTCTGCAAGTTTCTACCAAAAATCTTGGGGAACAGTTCATAATGAGGTATGCCATGCAGTTCTGGATTTTTTAAATCATGGTAATTTTGTCTCTTCCATCAATGAAACTTATATAGTATTGGTCCCAAAAAAAAAGAACCCCACTCTTGTTACAGAATTTAGACCCATAAGCCTCTATAACGTCTTATATAAACTCATTGCGAAAGTCCTTGCAAATAGAATGAAGAGAGTATTGCCGTTAATTATCTCCCCAAGTCAGAGTGCTTTTATTCCAGGTAGACTAATATCTGATAATGTACTTGTTGCCTTTGAGGCATTACACACAATGGATACTAGGTTGACTAGGAGAAAGGGTTATATGGCCTTGAAACTCGATATGAGTAAGGCCTATGATAGGGTGGAGTGGAATTTTATAGAGGCGATCATGAGGAAGCTTGGGTTTGCAGATAGATGGATACAAATGATGATGACGTGTGTCCGTACAGTTTCCTACTCGGTTTTAGTTAATGGGGTTCCATATGGGAAGATCACCCCCTCGAGAGGTATAAGACAAGGAGACCCACTGTCACCTTATCTCTTTATTCTCTGTGCGGAAGGTTTGAGTAATCTTTTGAATAAGGCAGAAATTAATCGGCAAATTACAGGATTACCAATCACGAGGGGAGGCACTCGCATAAATCATCTCTTCTTTGCGGATGATAGCCTACTATTTTGTAGAGCTACAATATTTGAATGGGCTCATATACAAGAGATTCTGGAATTATACGAGAAGGCTTCAGGGAAAAAATTGAACAGAGATAAGACCTCTATTTTCTTTAGTAAAAATACAAAATGGGAAACTAAGTCCCATATTTCAGCAGTTGCGGGGATCGGTTCTACCAATCGTTATGAGAAATACTTGGGGCTTCCATCTCTTATCGGTAGGTCTCGTGTAAGTTCCTTTAATGGAATTAAAAGCAAAATCTGGGAAAGGATTAATGGTTGGAAGGAGAAGTTTTTGTCACAAGCAGGGAAAGAAGTGCTTTTGAAGGCCGTTGTTCAAGCAATTCCTACTTACACCATGAGTGTATTTCAGCTCCCTAAAACGTTATGTAAGGACATCAACTCTATGATGGCACAATTCTGGTGGGGACATAAGGATAAAAAATCCAAAATGGCTTGGTTAAGCTGGAAGAAAATGGGTTTGGCAAAGGATAGTGGAGGACTTGGGTATCGAGACTTGGAATGGTTCAATTTGGCACTACTTGCAAAACAAGGATGGCGTCTTTTACAAAATCCTGAATCATTGGTGGCTAAAGTTCTTAAGGAAAAATACTTTCCTAATGGGACTTTTTTGGGGGCAGATTTGGGGAGAAGACCTTCTTATACATGGAGGAGTATTTGGAATTCCAGAAAACTGCTTAATGAAGGAATTTTTTGGAGAGTGGGGGACGGCTGTTCGATTAATATATGGGGAGATAAGTGGCTTCCTAAGCCAACTCCTCATGTTATTCAATCCCCTGTAAGAATTCTGGATAGTTCTGCCAAAGTTAGTGATCTGTTGGACAAGGATACAAATTGGTGGAAAATAGGATTGGTACAAGACATCTTCAATGAAGAGGAGGCTCAGGTAATTTGTAGTATGGCAGTCTGTCCAACACGTAACAAGGACCACATAGCTTGGGCTGGTACAGCAAGGGGGGAATACACAGTAAAGAGTGCGTATCATCTTGCTAAGGCAAGGTTTGTTGTTGAAGAGGGTAGTTGCTCTAATCAGCAGGTTCTTAAGGAGGAATGGAAGAATATTTGGGCCATCAGGGGGAGCAGAGTAGTAAAACTTTTCCTATGGAAGGCATGCATGAACATTTTGCCAACTATGGAGAATTTATTTCGAAAACATGTAACAATTGAGCCGTTATGTCCTATCTGTAAGCTTGAACCTGAGACAGTGGATCACATCTTATGGAATTGTCCGTCGGCCAGAGATGTTTGGATTGAGTGTTCTGGAAAATTACAAAAATGCACTAGTGATAAGAATGATTTCCGTGATATTATTATCAAGCTGATGGAGAAATTGTCTATGGAAGAAATGCAAGAAATGGTTACAGTGGCAAGGCTCATTTGGCATAGGCGGAATAAATTCATTTTCGAAGGTGAATTTACTCCACCTGCTGCTCTGGTGCGTAATGGACTTGACCAAGTAGAAGATTTTAACCAATCAAAAGCAAGGTTACGTAGGAGTGGAGCTTTGGCTAATGTCCAGGTAACTGAAACATGGCAGAAACCACCAAATGGTTGTATTAAACTTAATTGGGATGCAGCTGTAGACAAGGTCAATAACAAGATTGGGCTGGGGATTGTTGCACGAGATTCCACAGGTCAGGTGGTGGCGATGCAATGCTCTACTCGTCAGTGTTTTAGTGACCCAGCTGCAGCAGAGGCGTTGGGAGTGTGGACGGCGGCAGAACTCAGTTGCAAGCTTGGATTACAATGTATAATTTTGGAGGGAGATGCTCGAGAAGTTGTTCAATCCTTTTGTAAAGATGGAATTTGCAGAGGAAGTTATGGGCAGGTATTAAATGATGCAAAATTCTTACTAACTCATGTCCCTGAATGGAGGATCAAGCACGTCCGACGTACGGCAAACACGGCTGCACATGGATTGGCGAAAAGGGCGTTGGTGTATGGTGAGAATAGAGTTTGGAGAGATGAGTATCCTCTGTGTATTAGTGAAACTGTATTTGCTGAGCAAGATTCATGTTGATTAATGAAAGTTTCGAGAAACATTTCAAAAAAAAAAAAAAAAAAAAAAACTAGTACCTCAAGTTTTGAAAAAGACTGAATCTCAACTTCCGTTAATTTCCGTCAATCCCCCACTAACAGAAGTCCATGTCATCACCACATAATCACGTAGTATCACGACACGTGTCCACCTTTAAAAGAAAAAAATCCACGGTAAATCCACGTCGGTTCGGTATAACATTCAACTTAAACAAAAAATTGAAATAATTTGACATTTTTCCCCCTTTCTTCTTCCTCGCTTCTTCTTCATCGCCGGAAGCAATTTCTCCGTACCCAACCACAAGCAATTTCTCCATCCCAGCCCAGAAGAAACTATTCAACAAAAATTACAATTACAAAGCTTTGAATAAACGAGGTCTCATGAATCCGGATAAAAATTGCAGGAAACTTACATGCTTGAAGGAACAAAACAAACCAACCCAAACCGAAAAATTATCGTGATCCGAAAGATGGTTGCTTTGTGCAGTGGCTATGGGCGTTCCTCCCCCGCCAAACGCAGCCGTCGAAAGCCACCGCCGGACTCCACCGAAGAACTCTGCTGGACTCCACCAAAGGACACACAGTTGGAATCCACCCAGTTTGAGGTAGATGAAAAGCCGGTTTTTGAGAATCAAATCAGCAACCCATCGCTCTTTTGCAACCCATGGCCAATTGATTTTTGGATCAAACAAAACTAGAATCTGAACTACTCAACATCGATCATATTCTGAACTACTCACAAATTCCACATATTTCATTATCGTGGAATCTGAACTACTCACAATCCCATTCTTGATTTAATGAGTTCTGGCCATTCTTGGATTTTGTGGTGTCTGCTTCAAATGATTTTCTTTTGTGTTTGAATGGTTTGGGCGGTGGCTCTGGTGTGCCTATGAGTATTTTGTCCGCCAGGTTTGGTTGGGGAAAAATGTCAAATTGTTTTAATGTTTTGTTTAAGTTTAATATTATACCGAACCGACGTGGATTTACCGTGAATTTTTTTTTTAAAAGGAATGATAACTCCAATGGTTTGATCAGTGCATTGTATCTGCAGTACTAACACATCATTCTGAAATCACTATTTTACACGATCAAAATAAATCATCATGTTTGATGTATTACAGTTTTGTCAAATGGAATATCCAATTTCATTGCTAACTATGAACATTAAATTGCAAACTACAAGGCTTATGGTTTAAGATATTTTATGTGATAATCTCATTACTTAAGCCATAAACCATATTTAATACAATATATGGACCATTTACATGTCAATATGTTATATCCTAATGCTCATAAGTCATAAATATATTCGTGAATAAACAACCTTATTCAATTTAAATTAAAATGTCTTACAAAATAATTGAGATTTATCACACTATCCCTAACAACATATTGTTGCTTATATATATGTGCATTTCTTTTAAAATTAAAGAATTTTGTGTAATAATTATATTTTTCTTTTAAAATCAATATATGATTTTGTAGTCATGAATGAATAAGCAAATCAACCCTATTTGTGGAATAGGATTTTTTCCTGTTCAAATGTTAAGATGAACGGAATAGTATTCAGTTAGTTATATTTGATTTTTTATCTTTTTACTTTTTGATGAAACAAAAATACTCCACTATAAATAACTGAATAATCTCTTATTAAAATAAACTTGAACTAAAGATGATCTAATTCTTTGGTATCACATTCATTATACTGTTTACCAAGCACGTACATAGACATAATAGTAAGGTGCAATGAGTCCCAGTGACAAAAGTTAGGCTGCTTGGGAATTGATTAGTTGAGACCCACCTCATTACTCAACCTCTGTCCCACCACATGATCTGTCAGCTTGTCGGCCACGTATACGGTTGGGAGCTGGAATACATTAATGCACTTTCACTCATAAAATATCTTATTTGTACAAAAATAATCATGCATTTATTTATTCATCTGCATGTGAAACTAGGCTCTGTCATGTTTTAAAGTAATGCAAAATTTGTATAATGGGAAACGTGAAGCCTCATTGAATTTAGCAAGAAATTTCACTTGGAAGAATCCCACCCCCATTAATTTAAATTTGCTAGTACACACATGGAGGAGTTCTGTATCTACCTCTCGTGAGATTAATCATATAAAATTATTTACATTTTTTTTCTTTTTTTTTTTAAATATTGATCATAGGATTTTAGTATAACAATCATAGTCAGATCTATATAAATAATTGGTTTACTCTTTTGATGAATCATTGTATATAAAGATGCTTGTGTGGATTAAGAAAGTAATTAAATATTTTGCACATGGTAACCCAGTCTTATCCCATCATAATGAATCCTTCCCTAGCGATGGAGTTCATAAAACTCCCAAAAAAAAAAAAAAAAAAAAAAAAAA
>NC_081544.1:10270580-10271141 GCF_901000735.1 Corylus avellana | reverse complement strand
AGTGCCCTCTTCGATTTATGTGCGAAAAAATAAAACAGGGTTTTGTTTTCAACACAAAATCAGACACAATTGAGCATTTTATTTCCAAACATGATTTCAGGATTTAAAATAGAGTAGTTTTATAAGTCTTTTTTGTATCACTTTAAAAATAATGTGTCTTTAAAAATTATAATTTGATCAAAATCTAATAATGATAAATTATAAATTCAATGGTATATTTAAGAGCCACAACATCTATAGAATGACATGAGAATTACACAATAAAACTTGTAGCATTACTCTTTAAAATGTTGTCTTTTTTGAAAAATGTCAAATTAAAATTTTACTCCTCCCAATTTTTTTTATTTTTTTTGTTTTACCTCTTTCTCAAAACTCTAAATACTAGTTCTACCTCCAAGCGACATACGGTGACAACATTAATTTCGATGGCTCAGTCACCCTTAAAATCATCCTTCTCTTTTTTTCACTCGCTTCTAAAAAAAATTCAGTTTATGTTTTTTGTTTTATTTTTTATTTTTCAAATTTATTAGAATATTTTTTGTCCTAACAAAAATTTGCAAA
>NC_081544.1:10261004-10270283 GCF_901000735.1 Corylus avellana | reverse complement strand
AAGGGGGTGGCTATTTTGCTTTAAAAAAAAAAAAAAAAAAAAAAAAAAGGCAAAAAGTCAATTTTTGCTGTTGACACTGTAGCTAGAACAATGCCATTCCAGCTACAGTGCCGGCCCGGCCTGTTAGCAAACATAGCGGACGTTCTTTTATTGGTTTGAGAGTAACATTGACGTCCACATCAACATTAGCTCGAAAATAATGTGTACTTTTTTCTTATTTATTGATTTGGAGATTTCAATATGCCTTTTTGGCTTCGAAACGAAACCATTCAGCCTCGACGGGTAACGAACAACAGTTGCCGCCTTGCCGGCTAGTTCTACCTATTATAGCATAAAGCTAAAATTATTATTATTTTTATTTATGGTAAGAAAAAAAAAAAAGTAAATTAAAACCATAGTATAAAACGCCGGGAAAGATCCAGCCTTCTATTTTTCTTCCCCGGCCTCTGTTTGTTCGTGAGAGAAAAATGAAACCTCATGTCGTCTGCATTCCGCTTCCATTTCAGGGTCACATAAACCCGATGCTGAAGGTGGCCAAACTCCTCCACCACAAAGGCTTCCACGTCACTTTTGTCAACACCCATTACAACCACACACGCTTACTCAGATCCAGAGGCCCCAACTCCCTCAACGGCCTGCCGGACTTCCGCTTTGAAAGTATCCCCGACGGCCTCCCGCCTTCCGACGCCGACGTCAGCCAAGACGTCCCCGCTCTTTGCGATTCCACCTCAAAGACTTGCCTCGTCCCACTCCGCAACCTCCTCTCCAAACTCAACGACTCTTCCTCTTCCAACGCGCCGCCTGTGACCTGTATCGTCTCCGATGGTTCCATGGCATTCACTCTCGAAGCTGCTGAAGAATTTGGAATTCCAAATGTTCTTTTCTGGACGCTTAGCGCCTGCGGCTCCTTGGCCTATTTGCATTGCCGCCATCTTGTTGAACGCGGTTTAATTCCCCTCAAAGGTACGTAATATTTAAGTGTATTTATATATCCAGCTATACGCCGGCGTATAATATATAGCTTGTTTTCATTTGATTCACAGATGCAAGCCATCTAACAAATGGGTATCTAGAAACCACAATGATCGATTGGATTCCCGGGATGAAAAGCATCCGTCTGAGTGATTATCCAACCTTTATTAGAACTACAGATGAGAAAGACTTCATGCTCAACTTCATCATCACTGAAGTGGAGAGAGCTTCAAGAGCTTCAGCTATCATTTTGAATACGTTTGACGCCTTTGAACATGATGTTTTGGAGGGTATTTCCTCTTTGCTTCCTCGCACCTACACCATCGGTCCACTTCCATTGCTTGCTGACCAGATCAAAGATCAACGGCTGAAATCAATAGCCTCCAATTTATGGAAAGAAGAGCCGGGGTGTGTGGATTGGCTAAATTCAAAACAACCCAACTCCGTAGTGTACGTGAATTTCGGCAGCATAACGGTCATGACGCCGCAACAACTCATTGAGTTTGCTTGGGGACTTGCCAACACCGAGAAACCCTTCTTGTGGATTATAAGGCCTGATCTTGTCGCCGGCGATTCAGCCGTTCTTCCTCCCGAGTTTCTTACTGAAACGAAAGACAGGGGCATGTTAGCAAGTTGGTGTACTCAAGAAGAAATCCTCATGCACCCGTCGATCGGAGGGTTTTTGACGCATAGCGGGTGGAATTCAACGATCGAAAGCGTGTGCGGCGGAGTGCCGATCCTCTCCTGGCCCTTCTTTGCCGACCAACAAATAAACTGCCTGTATTCTTGCACCGAATGGGGCATTGGGATGGAGATAGATAATGACGTTAAGAGAGATGCTGTTGAGAAGCTTGTGAGGGAGTTAATGGATGGTGATAAGGGTAAAGAAATGAAGAGGAAGGTAATGGAGTGGAAGAATAAGGCAGAAGAGGCTGCCAAGCCTGGTGGTTCTTCTTACCGGAACTTGGACAAGTTGATTGCCGATGTTCTCCTCGCCGGAAATGTTTAAACCAAACAAAGAAGAAGCAGGTTGACTCGATCTCATGGTTTTATCCGCTCTTCTCTTGTTTTATATTCGTAATTCCAAGTGTGTGTTTTGATAAAATTAATATTCTACTCTACGTTGGCATTGTTGTTTACGTAGCAAATTTTGTCATTTGTGGTCTGTTTGTCAAAATATCTTAATAGCCCCAGTATTATTTTTTTTTAAAAAAAATCAACTTCCCAATATTTTTATTTGTTTTATCACATTAATAATTTTTAACTACTATTTAAATTAAAAAATTATTACAATTTTTTTTTTTTTTTACACTATTTCATACTAAATATTCTTACTTTTTTACACATTAATCAAATTTTGTTACAATAAAAATGCTCGCCCAGAAAGCTGCCCTTATATTTTTCAAGTCTTCCAGTTGATTGAGGTAGTAAAAAGTATTTCTCGCTTTTTCTAAGTTATTTATACACTAAATTGGGAGTTGTAAAAAAAAAAAAGAATAAGAAAGTGATTAGAAATGCGATAAAAGTTTATGAAGTCAAGTGAAGTTTTTTTATATATATTAGGACAAAAATACCTTTAACTGGTAAAGAAAAATATTAAAAATTATATATATATATATATATATATATATTTATAATACTTATGAGATAATTTCAATCAACTCTTAAATAAAAATAAAAATAAAAATAAAACACTCAGCTTTACTCAAGTTTCGTGATGCGATGCTCCATTCAATTTCTGTGTCTTGGGCAAGCCTGAGGGATTGACCTCCATTTTTATCACAATGCACCGATTTTTGAAGTCTATGGATTGAGCAATTACTGGGCAGCTTATCTTGACTTCTGAATTTGTTGTTTCGGCTATTTGCTTTAGCACAAACAATGGTTACTGTCTACTGAAAAGGATATTGGATGGATTGAGTAATTACGGCACTTCTTATCTTGACTTATGAATAAGTTGTTTAGGCTATTTGCTTTAGCACAATGACTACTGAAATAAAATTAAAATACTAATTATTTAATTAAATAATTTATCTCACTATTTACTAACTTTAAAAATATGTTCCATCCATTATATCTTATTAAATTACAAGGTAAAATTATTTTTCAAAGTTTAAAGGATCTTCTATGCTTTCGGGTCAAAAATTTAAGGCCTAAACAGCCCATTGCCCATATTGTGGCTTTCTTCCTCCATTTCCCCAAAATTATTTATCCAGAACTGGATTCTTTAACTTGACCAAAATAAATCATTTTTCCCATTGTGTCTGATTTCTTACCAGAGGTCCCCACCTCCCAGCAGTAAAAACAACCCTAAAATTCTCACTTCTTTGGAAACCCTGATATTTACCGAACCTGTCAAAAGTGAAGAAAACAAAAAAAAAAGAGTCAAAAGTGGCACAAAAAACCATTTACCCACTGACATTACTGATGCACAACACGTGACATTGTCATTACTGATCTACCTTATCTTTTTACTGTAGAGCAATGCTTCGGACCATTGTTTAAAGCTGCCCATTGCGATGGAAAGAGAGAAAGTTTCCTCGGAATGGTATGTGTTTCGCAATAGAATGGAAAAGGGTAGAACGTTACTCTAATAGATTTAATCGGTAAGAAAGAAAAAATAAAAATATTTTATATAAAAAAGTAAAAAAATTTATTTTGTAGTGATTTTTTTATTTAAATAATAATAAAAATGACTGATATAATATAAAAAGTAAAAATATTAAAATTAATTTTAAATTTTTTTTTTTTGATTTTTGGTTCTAATCGGATCCTACCCTTTGCCAAATGCAGCCAACGTTGTGTTTCATTCGAATTAGGGCAATCATGTTGCCTCTGATCAAAATGGAATCAAAAAGTGCCCATTGTGATGGAAAGATGACCAAAAGGTGTTGCCTCTGATCGAGACTTTACTGAAAGACCGTGTAAAACAAGAAGACTTTTATACGATGCAATACACAAGTAGCTCTACGGATTACAAGCTTGCTTGAGAGGTATGGGAAATAGATAAGCTAAATGAACCAAATATCTTATTTTGGTTAAATTTATTTTACCTTTTGAAATTTTAGGAATTTTTTAATTTGAACCTTAATTTTTAAAAAATTTATAATATACTCCTCTAATATTTCAAAAATTTATAATTAAGACTCTCCGTTACTAATTTCTGTTTGAGTGAACGAAAATCATTCACGTGCATTTCACGTAAAATTTCTATGCCTTCTTTTTTTAATTTTGCTCTCATTAAAGATATTGAAATTACGTGATTATCTTCATTTAAATCCAAAGGCTTTAATGACATGATTACCCTCATTTCAATCCACTCGGTATTGGGTATTGTAAAGCTGTAATTTTCTGTTCAGCTGCCAAAAAATCTGTGGAAAAGCTAAGAAAATCTTCAATTTTTTTTTCCCTATTTATTCTCTTAAATCACAAAATTTACCAAATATGAAAAAAATATACCTCAAGTTACTAAGTTGGCTACTGGGTATGATAAACATGCAATCAATAAGATGCATGTTAGAAATGGGTTTTGGGCCTAACTCAACCCAAAAGTTAGCTCAAGAGTTGAGGTTTCCCCTCACCCTTATAAATAGCTCATTTCCTTAATACCAAACAATGTGGGATTTTCACCACGCATCTCACGTGTGGCGGGAGGACATCTAAGCCAACACATGCGACAATGGGTGACAGTGAGTTACAGCCAATTGGACTAAGCTCTAATACCATGTTAAGAATATAAATGGTTGTTTTGCCTTGCTCAATTGAGTCGTAGGCTGGATGTATATATAGAACATAATTACATATTTGAATTCTGAATGATCTACAGAGATAATTTAAATTACAATTGAAACTCTATCCTGAGAAGTCTATCTAATATGACAAGAAGAGAGCTTATCTATAATAGATACAATATGTTCGAATTTGAATATTTGCTATTTATATCACGGTGGATTATCATTATCCTTTATATTAAGGAGATAGGTCATTTATAAGGGTGAGAGGAAACCTCAACTCCTGAATTAGTTTTTGGGTTGAATTGGGCCTAAGACCCATTTCTAACATGCATCTTGTTGATTGCATGTTTGTCATGGTATCAGAGCCGATTGTAACTAACGTCTCTCAAATGGCTTCCGCTCCATCCTCTTCATCCGACTCAACACCCATCGCTTCATCCACTTCATCCAACTCAACACCCATCGCTTCATCCTCTTCATCCAACTCAACACCCACCCTCCATAGCCTTCAAAATTGCTTCCACCACAAGCTCAAAAACGATAATTATCGTCTTGGAAAGCCCAAGTTGTCCCTCAATTGAAGGGCGTTGACGTCTATGGATTTGTCGATGGCTCTAAGCCTGCTCCACCAAAGCAAATATCCACGACTTCTACAATTGGCATCGTCACTATTGCTAACAATCCAAACTACAGCTATTGGAATTTACAGGATAATCTAATCCTTGGAGCTCTTATTTCCTCCATAGAAGAATCTCTTATCACTCATGTGGTTAATTGTCAGACCTTCCGAGAAGTCTAGACCACACTTGAGCGTATGTTTGCTTCGCAGTCGCAAGCCGGAGCCATGCAATCTCATTTTCAACTAGCTACCTTAAATAAAGGCAGCTCTTCCGTTGTGGACTATTTCCACAAATTCACAAATCTTGTGGCCACCCTAGCGGCTGTTGATGAGCCCTTAAATGATTTTGAAAAGCAATCCTTCCTCCTTAGAGGTCTCAACAGTGAGTATGACTCTTTTGTCACTTCGGTATACACTCGAGCAGATCCTCTCTCCATTGAGGAGCTCTATGGGCATCTTCTTGCGCATGAACAACGTCTGGAACACAATCAACCTATGGTTGATCTCTCCACCACTAATGTCAATTTTGCAGCTAAACGTGGCTCATTTCGTGGTGGTAGATCTTCATATTTTCAGAATTCTAGCAGAGGTTATTCCTCCAATTCATTCCATCACAGAAACTACCGAGGTAGGGGCTGTGGTAAAGGCCCCTCATCATATTCTCAGTCTAACCCTCTAGTGTGCCAACTCTGCCGTAAACCTGGTGATGATGCCATTGACTGTTATCATCGCTTTGATCAAGCTTTTCACCGGGACTCAACAGCAAATTATCAGGCTCTTTTCTCAGCTTCTTCAGCAAATTTTGACTTGGCATGGTACCCGGATTCTGCAACAACTTACCATCTTACTTCAGATCTAGCAAATCTGAACCTCAATGCTGAGACATATCCTGTGTGACGTCCCACATCGTTTGGGTATGGAGATGGGGATGTGTTTAAATGTATACTACACCCTTAATGACAATAACACATTTTAAAGCCGTAATGGTCATGATCTCATTAGAACTTCGCAGTTAAGCGTGCTTCTGTGAGAGTAGTATCAGGATAGGTGACCTCTTGGAAGTTTGGTTTGGAGGAGCCAAAAGCTGACAATATTGTGTGTCATTGCATGGGGTGTTATAAATGATATCAGAGCAATTGCCCAACCTGAGATGGGGGGAGCGTGCACAAGCCCATGAAGGTCGCTAGCGGGCACTCGCTGGGATGGGTGCCAAGAATGGACTAATCCCATGAGGGTCTTCAGCGGGGACGCTAGGTCCTAAGACGGGGTGATTGTAACGTCCGACATCACCTGGGAATGGAGATGCGGATGTGTTTAAATGTATACTACAGCCTTAATGACAACAACGCGTTTTAAAGTCGTGATGGTCATGATCCCATCAGAACTCCGCAATTAAGCATGCTTCTGCGAGAGTAGTACCAAGATGGGTGACCTCCTGGAAAGTCTGGTTTGGGGAAGCAAAAAGTAGACAATATTGTGTATCATTGGGTAGGGTGTTATAAATGGTATGAGAGCCATTGTACAACCTGAGATGGGGGGAGCGTGCACAAGCTCATGAAGGTCGCTAGCGGGCACTTTCTGGGACGAACGCCAAGAATGAGTTAATCCTATGAGGGTCACCAGCGGGGACGCTAGGTCCTAAGAGGGGTTGATTGTGACGTTCGATATCGTCTGGGGATGGAGATGGGGATGTGTTTAAATGTATACTACACCCTTAATGACAACAACGCATTTTAAAGCCGTGATGGTTATAATCCCATAAGAACTCCGCGGTTAAGCCTACTTCTGCGAGAGTAATACCAAGATGGGTGACCTCCTGGGAAGTCTAGTTTGGGGGAGCCAAAAGCGAACAATATTTTGTGTCATTGGGTGAGGTGTTACATCTTGGATTTGAGCAAATTCACATGGGAAACAGTAATGGTGTGTCCATTGAACACATTGGGGACACACATCTCTCCACGCCCACAACCTCTTTTCTCTTACGCAATGTTTTACATGTTCCTCTAATCACCAAAAATCTTCTTTCCATCCACAAATTCACACTTGATACTAATACATATATTGTAACATCCCTAGCCCATTAGGGTTAGGTTTGTTAAAAATTTCTTACACGCAAAGATCCGTAAGGTTTATCAACTAAACAATACTAGGATAAAAATGAATGCATGAAAGTCTAGAATATCATGTCCAAAATTAATAACTAAACTAAAATATCTATGCTTAACAAAAATATGTCTCATCACTCTTTGAAAGAAAACTGTGCCAATGCACTTATTAACTTGACTAATATGAAATCATAAGGAATCTTAAATGCGCCCGCCCCCATTCCGGCCTCCTAATACAACCTGTTCACCACCTGAAACAAGAAATAAAACTGATGAGCCCAAAGGGAGCCCAGTAAGTAAAATCCACAACCATAAGCAGTTTTACTCCTTGTCTCGTTTTGAAAAATGGAACTCATAACTACATATGTTTCCAGTATATTTTTAAAGAAAACATAAAGCAAATAAAATATATTATCATCAATAAAGTTTATGATAATCTTTATCTCATACTAGGGCCCATGTATACTATTATCCCCATATACTAGGATTGCGTGGTCCTTGCGACTTGGGGTGAGATACTGTGGCCGCAGCCCCGTCCCCTGGCCAGCCGATTAACTCTGGGTGCACTCAGCATGGCAAAAAAAAAAAAAAAAAAAACTATGATAGAACCACTTTTTGGCAGAGCCTCTTTCAGCGGTTGCGCCTGCATCCTTAACATCGGTACCGAGCTTCTCTCTTGTTTCTCTTGGGGCCAAAAATACACTCCTTCCTACATGTGCCCTCATTTTATAACACTTTTTTCTCATTTCTTGTACTTCTCTAGGTACATCTTAGGGCAACATATAGGAGGGTTTATTATCATTTTCTCAAAATTCTCTTTATAAACATCACTATTTTCACAATGTTTCTTTTTCTCAAACATGTCATGCATGCAGCATAATTTCATAATATAAACAAAATAATCATTTGCAGTTTGAAACAAAATTGCATAAATAGCATGACGTGATAATTTTTCTGGAAGGAATAGTAAATTCACTTACCTCTTGACTGTAGTAAAATTTTCCTCTGATTGCTAACTAATCTCCTGAAGGAAATACAGACACATTACTACCCTCATACACGTCACAACAAAACATTCTACTACTATTATGAGTTGGCTTGCTAATCAATTGAGAATGAACTTACTTAGGTATTTAGGTATGTTTTCTCACAAAATTTTCAGAATTTATTTTATTTAGTAATACTCCTTTATATAAATAATTTAAGTTCTTCCGTACTATATATGTATATATATACTGCCCACTACCCCATATATATATATATATATATATATATATATATATCAGAATGTACATAGCATATATATATATATATATAAAACTCTACCATGCGTGTATATATATACCTCCGTCAGAATGCTATATATATGACAAACCTGTAACTTTATATGTGTTGATATATTTTAAGGTACTATATATATATATATGTCTACCTTGAATCATTATATAAATATTGAAACATTCCAGATGTACATATATTTGAAATCCTTCAAATCATTATATGTATATACATATTTTGGAACAATCTAGATGTACGTATATATTAAAAATACTACAAATCATTATATATATACTTTAAAGTACTCATGTATATATATATTTATAAATCCTTCAAATCATTATATATATATATATGGCTGCACGTGAGGAGTAAAAAGAAGAAAACAAATCTCTCTTTTTTCCCACTACAAGACCACACGGCAACTAAGGCAAGAAGATACTAATTTGGCAAAACACTTATGCTCTCAATTCAGTGTATATATATAGGAAGAAGAAAGAAACAACGTGTGAGGCGAAACCATACCTGACGCACAACAGGGAGAGTGACGTGAGGAGAAAAAGGTGAGCGG
>NC_081544.1:10250211-10260904 GCF_901000735.1 Corylus avellana | reverse complement strand
TAAATTAAAGGGATATTCAAGAATTAATCTTGAAAATAATAATAAAATAGTAATAATAAGTACTAGTGTCATAAATAATTATTTGTAATAGTAAATTGTAGTTAAATTAACTAAGGGGTTAAGTATTAATTAACAAATGATGGAAATAAAATAAGGTGGGGGCAGTAGTGTAGTTTAGAAAAGTGAGAGGTTTGAATTAAAAAGAAAATCTACATACTATCACGTGTGTGGCTTTGATTGGCTATATGGGGATATCTTATCCCCTTAGCCTTAGCAAAAGAAAACAAAAAAAAGGGACCAAGGCCTTGCTTTTGGTAAAACACGTAGCCCTTTCTTTTCTTCCCTTTCTCTTTTCTTCTTCCCCTTCTATCTCCCACGCCGCTGTCTCTGCTCCCCTGCATATTGCTTTACATCAAAGAGAGAGAGAGGGAAAGAGCTAGAAGCACTATGTGCGGCTAAGATGGTGGCGATTTTCGGGCTTAGCCGACAGAGTGGCTCAAGAAAGGTGAGAAGTTGGCGAGCCAAGCCGAGTGCTCGATAAGACACTCAGCTCGCCTAGAAGACGAGCTCGAGCTTGATCTCGCACAAGATTTTCCTCTTGGCGAGTCGAGCCGAGTCCACCATTTACGACTCGTCACGAGCTCGAGCCAAGCTCCAGCTTGTGAACAGTACATACGAGCTGATCTTGAAGACCTTCAACTCGCCCGAGCTCGGCTCATTTACAGCCCTACTTGCAAAACATAAGAGGATGAATGTTGAATTTTTAAACTAAATTCTAGTGTTCGTTTAAGATACCTCAAGAGATGCTTGGCAGTTTGCCAATGTGGTAGCAACATATTATGCATAAATTGAGAAAGTCAATTGACAGTAAAAGCAATGTCCGGTCTTGTGATGGAGAGATATTGAGGTGCACCTATTGTACTGCGATAGAGTGTAGGATCATCAAACACTTCTCCTTCAAAAGCTGATAAGTGCTCAGATGTAGCCATTGGAGTGCATACAGGTTTGGCATCAAGCATTTTGGTTCGCTTGAGAATGTCAAGAATACACCGTCGTTGAGACAAAGTGATACCATCTGAGAATTTTGAGACTTCTATTCCCAAGGAAAAATTTAGATTACCAAAATCCTTTATAGCAAAGTCAGATTCCATATGGTTAAGTAATGCATCACCATCTTCAGGTTTAGAGCATGTAATAATAATATCGTCAACATATATTAAAACATACATGATGAAATGAGTGGATTTGCAAATAAATAAAGACAAATCAGACTTTGAGGCTGTAAATCCAAGAACTATCAATGTGGTACTCAATCTTGAGAACCAACCTCGTGGAGCTCGTTTTAACCCATACAGTGCTTTTTGGAGACGACACACATGATTGGGAAATTGTGGATGTGAAAAACCCGGAGGTTCAGCCATGTACACTTCTTCAGACAACAAACCATGCAAAAAGGCATTTTGGATGTCTATTTGTCTAATAGACCAGCCAAAAAAGAATGCAATCGAAAAAACGAGATGTACCATTGTGGGTTTTACCATTGGACTATATGTCTTAGAGTAGTCAACACCAGCTTGTTAATGAAACCCCTTAGCCACCAAACGTGCCTTGTAACGTTCAGTGGAACCATCTGCCTTCCGTTTGATACAAAATACCCATTTGCACCCAGCTAAATTTTTTGCTTGAGAGGAAGGAACTAGACGCCATGTATTATTCTTGAGCAATGCATCAAACTCGGAATTCATGGCATGTCTCCTCCAATTTGGATCATGAACGGCCTGAGAATAACAAGTCGGTTCCACAGTTTTTATAGCACCTGTAGCAAGCATAGCATGAGAAATAGGATATCTGGAAGTGCTATCTGTGAACACATTAGGCTTGGTTATTTTGTTTTTGGCTCTAGTAACCATGGGATGGATATTATAGGCAATAGGAGATGAAGGTGCACTAGGTTCAGAAGTTGAGGAAGACACATTGGGAAGAGAGAGTTGCACGTGATTTTGAGTGTTTAGCTGCACATGAATTTCGGTTGAGTGAGATAAAGGGTTTGCACGTGATTTAAGGGTTGATTGTAGT
The DNA here is from genome assembly GCF_901000735.1 of Corylus avellana. Lineage (NCBI taxonomy): Eukaryota > Viridiplantae > Streptophyta > Magnoliopsida > Fagales > Betulaceae > Corylus > Corylus avellana. Next base: position 10,258,828 of record NC_081544.1, on the reverse strand, counting down.
CATTATCCAAGAGAGTTGTTGGGGGTTGTTGGGTGTTGTCTTTATCTAAGGGTGTAGGAAGGATCACGTGGGTTTCTTGATTTTGGAGAGAAGAAGGGGTATTATCTAGTGGGTCTAGAGATTGCATGAGAGTAGGAGAGGAATGGGTTGAAGATTGTGTAGGATACGTGGGAGGTGATGAGACTAATGAGCTGGAAGGATTTTGAGATGAGATGCTAGAAACTATTTGAAAAGGAAATTTGTTTTCCTCAAAAATAACATCTCGAGAGATATATAAACGACCAGAATTAATTTGAAGGCAACGATATCCTTTATGACGAAGACTGTAGCCTAAGAAAACACATGGAAGGGAACGAGGTTGCAACTTGTGAGAGTTATAAGGCCGTAAATTTGGCCAACAAACACACCCAAAAACACGTAAGAGAGAATAATCTGGCTGACATCGAAAAAGGCATTCATAAGGTGATGAATTTTTTAAAAGAGGTGTAGGCATCCGATTGATGAGATAACAAGCTGTTTGAAAAGCATCATCCCAATATGTGAGGGGGACGGAGGCATGTGAAAGTAAAGCTAATCCAGTTTCAACAATATGACGATGTTTACGTTCGACAGCACCATTTTGTTGATGCGTATGAGGACATGAGAGACGATGAGAGATGCCTTGATTTGCTAGGATTTTGGAGAGTGAGCGGTATTCGCCCCCCCAATCAGATTGAATTATTTTAATTTTGGAATTAAAATAACGTTCGACATTTTTCTGAAACTGAATAAAGATTGTGCAAACATCACTCTTGTTATTCATGGGAAAAAACCAAGTATAACGACTAAAGGCATCTAAAAACGAAACATAATATTTATTTCCAGCAGAAGAAGAAATAGGAGAAGGACCCCATACATCAGTGTAAATCAATTCTAGGGGTTGAGTTACACGTGTTGAGGATAAATGAAAAGATAATTGCTTGCTTTTGGACATAAGACAAGCAGAACAAGACAAAGAGTCAGGACTCTTGAAAACAGGTAAATTAAATTTTGCTAGGACTCTAGAGCATAAACGTAAAGTTGGATGGCCTAGGCGTGAATGCCAGTTGACTAACGAAGTGCGTTCTCCCACCAACGCCGAGATAGAGCTAGAGGACAAGGGAGGAATACGACCGGACCTGCTGCTGGAAGAAGATGACCTGGACTTGACAGAATGGGAGGAAGGTGGACTCGACTGACCTGAGGAGTGGAGTTGCACGGATGGAGGTAATTTATAGAGACCATTATCATTCAGGCCTTGAAGAAGAATTTTCCCGGACCCCTGTTCCTTCACCAAAAAAAACCAAGGATGGAACTCAATATGTGACAATCCTAAGTCCCTTTAGAGTATTTTTAGTTGACTCGTACATTTTTTTTTTAAAAAAAAAAAGGGTTGGCTTAGGTTAACAATGAGAATGGACAAATAAAAAATATATAATAATATTAGTAATAATAATAATAATAATGAGAATAATAATAAGTAAATAAAATAAAATAGTAAAATATAAATAATAGTAATGTAGAAATAAAGAAGAATATATATATATATATATGGAAAGCCTAAAGCCGACTAAAAAAAACAAAAAAAACAAAAAAAAAAAAAAACAAACTAAGCTCCTCAAAACCCTATTTTATTTGTCTCCTTTGTGAAAGCCTATTTAATGGGATGAACAAACTCTTGCCGCCACCAAGAAAGGGAGAGAGAGAGAAAGGAAGAAAGAAAAAAAAAAAGAAAAAGAATTTTCCCTGCCGCTCACCTTTTTCTCCTCACGTCACTCTCCCTGTTGTGCGTCAGGTATGGTTTCGCCTCACACGTTGTTTCTTTCTTCTTCCTATATATATACACTGAATTGAGAGCATAAGTGTTTTGCCAAATTAGTATCTTCTTGCCTTAGTTGCCGTGTGGTCTTGTAGTGGGAAAAAAGAGAGATTTGTTTTCTTCTTTTTACTCCTCACGTGCAGCCATATATATATATATAATGATTTGAAGGATTTATAAATATATATATACATGAGTACTTTAAAGTATATATATAATGATTTGTAGTATTTTTAATATATACGTACATCTAGATTGTTCCAAAATATGTATATACATATAATGATTTGAAGGATTTCAAATATATGTACATCTGGAATGTTTCAATATTTATATAATGATTCAAGGTAGACATATATATATATATATAGTACCTTAAAATATATCAACACATATAAAGTTACAGGTTTGTCATATATATAGCATTCTGACGGAGGTATATATATACACGCATGGTAGAGTTTTATATATATATATATATATGCTATGTACATTCTGACGAACGTGTATATATATATATATATATAGATGGGGTAGTGGGCAGTATATATATACATATATAGTACGGAAGAACTTAAATTATATATATAAAGGGGTATTACCAAATAAAATAAATTCTGGAAATTTTGTGAGAAAACATACCTAAATACCTAAGTAAGTTCATTCTCAATTGATTAGCAAGCCAACTCATAATAGTAGTAGAATGTTTTGTTGTGACGTGTATGAGGGTAGTAACGTATCTGTATTTCCTTTAGGAGATTAGTTAGCAGTCAGAGGAAAATTTTACCGCAGTCAAGAGGTAAGTGAATTTACTATCCCTTCTAGAAAAATTATCATGTCATGCTATTTATGCAATTTTGTTTCAAACGGCAAATGATTATTTTGTTTATATTATGAAATTATGCTGCATGCATGACAAGTTTAAGAAAAGAAACATTGTGAAAATAGTGATGTTTATAAAGAGAATTTTGAGAAAATGACAATAAACCCTCCTACATGTTGCCCTAAGATGTACCTAGAGAAGTACAAGAAATGAGAAATGAGTTTTATAAAATGAGAGCACATGTAGAAAGGAGTGTATTTTTGGCCCCAAGAGAAACAAGGGAGAAGCTCGATAACGATGCTAAGGATGGAGGCACAACCGCTAAAAGAGGCTCTGCCAGAAGGTGGTTCCATCATAGTTTTTTTTTTTTTTTTGCCAAGCAGAGTGCACCCAGAGTTAATCGGCTGGCCAGAGGACGGGGCTGCGGCCACAGTATCTCATCCCAAGTCACAAGGACCACGCAACCCTAGTATATGAGGGTAACAGTATACATGGGCCCTAGTATAAGATGAAGATTATCGTAAACTTTATTGATGATAATATATTTTATTTGCTTTCTGTTTTCTTTAAAAATATGTTGGGAACATATGTAGTTATGAGTTCCATTTTTCAAAACGAGATAAGGAGTAAAACTGCTTATGGTTGTGTATTTCACTTACTGGGCTCCCTTTGGGCTCATCAGTTTTATTTCTTGTTTCAGGTGGTGAACAGTTTGCATAAGGAGGCCGAAATGGGGGCGGGCGCATTTAGGATTTCTTATGATTTCATATTAGTCAAGTTAATAAGTGCATTGGCACAGTTTTCTTTCAGAGAGTGATGAGACATATTTTTGTTAAGCATAGATATTTCAGTTTAGTTATTAATTTTGGACATGATACTCTAGACTTTCATGCATTCATTTTTATCCTAGTATTGTTTAGTTGATAAACCTTATAGATCTTTGCGAGTAAGAAATTTTTAACAAACCTAACCCTAACAGGCTGGGGTTGTTACAATTTTGGTATCAGAGCAAAGGTTATTAGATTCTGTAAACCTTAAGAATTAGAACTATTGATAGAAGTAGTGGGGTAATGGGAAGCCACATTCCGGCCAAGTAGAGTCTGTCTTTGTAGTCACTTATAGAAAGTACATGAATACATTATAATTGCTTATTATTTTCTTCTCTTTTACCTCGTTCGTAGAGCAATGGCACCCCCGACTCGCAGCCGTACTAACAACATCGAGGAGGGTCATACCGAGGGCAACGAGGCTGGGAACGGAGGAAACACCATTGCCAACCAGCAACCGGAAGCTTTGACTGCGTTGGTGGCGCAACTTGTGAGCTTACTGGCAATGGGTACCAATACCAAAGGAGGAACAACCAGTGAAGGGCAGCAAGGGTGTACTTTCGGAAAGTTTAATCGGCAACGCCCTCCAATTTTTTAGGGACAACCCAACGCAATAGCTGCTGAAAACTGGGTCTTACGAATAAAGAAGCTGATGGATGTGATGAACTGCACCGAAGAACAGAGGGTCAAGTATGCTACCTTCTACCTCACTGAGGGAGCGGAACGGTGATGGACCGCTCAGAAGGAACACCTGCAACAACAACTAGGAGTTGGAGCAACCATTCCCTGGATGGACTTCAAGGAGGCGTTCTTGGAGCGATTCTTTCCTCAAACAACCCAACAGGCCAAGGCCCAGGAATTTATAGATCTGATTCAAGGATCAATGACGGTGGAGCAATATGTTGTCAAGTTCATTGAACTTTCTCGCTTCGCGCCTTACTTGGTGTCCACAGAAGAGCTCACAACAAGAAAGTTTGAACGAGGGTTACAGCCATGCATCATGAATCAGATCGTGGGATTCGAGATTTGCAAATTGACAGACTTGATCAACAAGGCGGCAGTAATTGAGCAGACACATAGAATGAACTCGGAATACTTTAATCAGAAGAAGAAAACTGCACCGCAAGGAAACCGCTCAAGGGGACAATAATTCCATGCCAATAAGAGGAGACTTAACCAACTAGCAGAGAGGAGTTACACACCTCAATAATTCCATAACCAAAGTGGGGGCGAGCAACGCCCATCCTGCCAGAAGTGTGTTAGGATGCATAGTGGGAATTGCCTCTACGGGCAATCAAGCTGCTTTAAGTGCGGGAAACCTGGACATATCACGAGGGACTGTAGGACTCCTGCCAACAACCAAGCCAATCAGAACCGCTCAGAGGGACAGAGAACCACGGCACTTGCTCGGGTATATGCTTTGACACCAAGCGATGCAGCGGCGTCAAACGACGTAGTAACAGGTACTCTTCCTATTTTGTCTGGTATAGCTTCGGTTCTTTTTTATTCAGGGCAACACACTCATTTGTGTCGTATTTCTATGTTAAAGCCTGCTGTCTGGAGTCTGAAGCTTTAAATGTAAATTTAGCAGTTGCTACACCGGTAGGGAGTACAATTTTATGCACCATAGTAGTTAAGGATTGTCCTATTTTAGTTGAAGGCCATGTCATGCCAGCGAATCTCGTTAGCTTTGAGATAAGCGGGTTTGATATTATTTTAGGCATGGATGGCTATCCATGTATCATGCTTGCGTGGACTGCTTCCACAAGGAGATCATGTTTAGACCACCAAGAGCAGCTGAGTTCAAGATTCAGAGGAATCAGAATACCGGCACAATCAAATTGATATCTGCACTACAGGCGACCAAATTACTGAGAAGTGGGTGTTCATAATACTTGGCTTACGTGACAGAAGAAAAATTGGGATGCAAGATTGAGGAAATACCTATAGTACGAGAATTTGCGGACGTTTTTCCAGAAGAGTTGCCAGGGATACCGCTGGACAGGGAGATCGAATTCACCATTGACTTATTACCAGACACCGAACCCATATCCAAGGCTCCGTACAGAATGGCACCGTTGGAGCTCAAAGAACTCAAGGATCAGTTACAAGAACTTTTGAACAAGGTTTTTATCCGCCCTAGTGTTTCTCCATGGGGAGCACCGGTCCTATTCGTGAAGAAAAAGGATGGGTCAATGAGACTATGTATCGACTATCAGGAACTTAATAAGGAGACAATCAATAATAGATACCCATTACCGAGGATTGATGACCTCTTTGACCAGCTCCAAGGATCACAGGTATTCTCAAAAATTGACCTTCGTTTTGGCTATCACCAACTCAAGATTCAAGAGAAAGATTTACAAAAGACGACGTTCCGAACAAGGCATGGGCATTATGAAGTCTTAGTCATGCCTTTTGGGTTAACTAATGCTCCGGCAGCTTTCATGGATATGATGAATTGGATTTTTTGAGAGCTTGTCGATCAGTGTGTGGTGGTATTTATCGACGACATCTTAATCTACTCAAAGAGTCGGGAGGAGCATGAAGAGCATTTGCAAACGGTGTTGAGCGTCTTGAGGAAACACCAACTCTACGCGAAATTCAAGAAATGCGAATTCTGGTTGGACAATGTGGCGTTCTTGGGGCACATTGTTTCCAAGGATGGAATTGCAGTAGACCCAAGGAAAGTAGAAGCGGTAGTCAATTGGGTGAGGTCGTCGAATGCCCATGAGGTGCAAAGTTTTTTGGGTCTTGCCGGCTATTATAGGAGGTTCGTTGAAGGGTTTTCTCAGTTGGCGGCACCATTGACCAAACTTACAAGGAAGAGCGAAAAATTTCAGTGGTCGGAGGAGTGTGAACAAAGTCTCCAATAATTGAAGCAACGTTTAGTCACCGCACCGGTCCTCACTCTCCCATTAGGATCAGATGAATTTGTAATTTATAGTGACGCCTCACACAAAGGGTTGGGTTGTGTACTAATGCAAAGAGGGAAAGTAATCGCCTATGCCTCGAGACAGTTGAAGACTTACGAGCACAATTATCCAACTCATGACCTTGAGCTTGCTGCGGTAGTATTTGCTCTTAAGATATGGCGACACTACTTGTACGGGGAGCGTTGTGAAATCTACACAGATCATAAAAGCCTGAAATACTTCTTCACCCAGAAAGAGCTCAATATGTGCCAAAGACGTTGGCTAGAACTCCTAAAGGACTACGATTGTACGATCAACTACCACCCAGGGAAGGCGAATGTAGTTGCTGATGCTCTCAGTAGAAAAACCATTGCTGGAAGCGTATCTGCCATGTTCACCATGCAAAAGGAACTACTCCTTGACTTGGAGAGGGCCGGAGTAGAGATGATGGTGGGAGAAATCCATTCTTACATGAGTAGCCTAAGCTTGGAGCTGACCTTAATGGAGCAAATTAGAACCACCCAGTTATCAGATAACGAAATTATTAGAAGCCGTGAAGAAGTTGAAAAAGGGGTACAATCGGATTTTCACATTGGTGGAGATGGGATATTAAAGTTTCGCAACCGAGTGTGCATTCCCAAGGACGCACAACTGAAGAGAGTCATCTTGTCAGAAGCCCATCAATCCCTATATACAGTCTATCCAGGTAACACCAAGATGTATCGGGATTTACGTAGAAATTATTGGTGGAAAGGAATGAAGAAGGATATCGCTCGGTATGTAGAACAATGCCTCATTTGTCAGCAAGGCGGAGCACCAGAGACTTGCAGGACCTTTGCAACCCCTACCTATTCCTGAGTGGAATTGGGAACGTATTTCAATGGATTTTGTGGCAGGCTTTCCTCGAGCTCCTAGTGGCCAACATGTAGTATGGGTCATTGTTGATCGGTTGACTAAGACTGCGCACTTCCTACCCATCAAGATGACTTACAGTATGGATCGACTTGCCGAGCTTTACATCAAGGAGATTGTACGATTACATGGGATTCCTGTGTCGATTGTGTCGGATTGTGATCCAAGATTCACCTCTAGATTTTGGAGGAGTTTACAGGAAGCATTGGGAACAAAGCTAACCTTCAGCACAACGTTTCACCCTCAAACAGACGGACTAACTGAACGGACGATTCAAACTTTGGAAGACATGTTGCAACTATGTGTTTTGGACTTCAAAGGAAGCTGGATTCAGTACATTCCATTGATAGAGTTAGCTTACAGCAACAACTATCATGCTAGCATCGAGATGGCACCCTATGAAGCCCTATACGGGAGGCGGGGTAGGTCGCCATTATATTGGGACGAAGTAGGAGAGAGAAAACTACTTGGACCAGAGATCATTCAAGACACCTGTGAGAAGATAGCAGTGATTAAGCAGAGATTAGCAGCAGCTCAGAGTCAACAGAAGAGCTACTCCGACATCAGACGACGAGAACTGGAGTTCGAAGTTGGCACAAAGGTTTTCCTCAAGGTCGCCCCTATGAAAGGAGTAATGAGGTTCGGAAGAAGAGGAAAGCTGAGCCCTAGATTTGTGGGTCCCTTCGAGATTCTCGAGAACATTGGCACGGTGGCATATCGTTTGGCACTACCATCAAACTTGACAGAAATTCACAACGTATTTCATATATCTATGTTGAGGAAGTACGTACCGGACCCCACACACGTATTGGAAAGCGAGCCCCTAGAGATTCAATCCAACATGACTTATGAGGAGACACCGACAAGAATACTGGATAGGAGGGAACAAGTCCTCAGGAACAAGACTATCTCTTTAGTGAAAGTCTTATGGAGTAACCACTCCGTGGAAGAAGCTTCATGGGAATTGGAGGAGAGCATGCAGGAAAAGTACCCGTATCTGTTTGAGTGACAGCTGACGAGCCTCAAATTGACTCTAGCACATCAGGTACTTCCTATGGTCAGTGGGTTAGTTGTTCACCAAATTCCGGGGACGGAATTTTTATAGGGGGGAGGATTGTGACAATCCTAAGTCCCTTTAGGGTATTTTTATAATTGACTCATAGATTTTTAAAAAGGGGTTGGCTTAGGTTAACAATGAGAGTGGATGAATTTATAATAATAATAATAATAAAATAATAAAATATAAATAGTAGTAATAATAAGAAAATAAAGAAGAATATATATATGAAAAGCCCTAGGCGCC
>NC_081544.1:10244548-10250111 GCF_901000735.1 Corylus avellana | reverse complement strand
GTTGTGCAAATTTATTTAACTTGCAAGTGCACGAATCAATTGTAGTTTAATGGATTGCAAGTGCGAGGTCGATCCCACAGAGAATTGTATTTTTGAAATAGCAATTTATATCTAAACTAATTAAATCCTAATCTAGTTCCAAAAGGGTTTTGATTTTTGAGTTTTGAAAATTAAAGGATAAATATAAACTAAATAAAATAAGTAAATCTAAGGATAAAGGTACTAAGGTTTGGGAATTCACACTCACCAAATCATAACAACATACTTTATGTTCATCAATATTAATCCGAAGTTCTCACAAATTAAATCATAGACATGTTTTACTATACTTCAAAGAATTAATCAAAACCATCCCATGTATCCATTCATTGACCAAATCACAAAAGGAATCCAAATTAAATTGAAACACCAGATGTATCCGTAGAATAAATCACAAGGGATATCCAATTTTTATGAGTTAAAAGCCAAGCAATCAATCATATGAAATTATCTCAAATAATCAAATGTATCCTTGAATCACAAGAGATATCCAAGAATCACTCCATACAATTGATTAGAAGTAAAACAATTAAAATATAAAACCCAATAAAATCAGAATAATAAAAACTTACATAAAAGTATTGATGTTCTTCATCGGTGAGGCTTTATCCCCAACCTTAGTTGGGAATTTAGCTCCACATAAAAATAAAATCTAAACCTAAACCTAAACCTAAACCTAAAGAAAAACTAAACAAAAGAATTTTGCTCTCTGGGATTGTGTATATTTTCTTGAATGCAAAGAAGTCTATTTATAAGCTTAGGGAAGTCCTAGAAGCCCAAGTAAACTTAGATAATTCGGAGGTCTGTCTCCCAGTCAAAATAGAAGTCTGAAATCGGAATAGGATTCGTCCAGATTTGTGTCCTTTAATTGCAGGGCAATTTTGACATAGTAACTGTACGAATTACGAAAATCCTATTTCATAACAAATTGTAGTATTTTGAGCTATCTTTCCAATGCCGTTTAAATCACTTCAATCCGATATTTGAGCGGAGAGTTATGGTCAAAATACTAAGACGTGTGCAGAATCTGAATTTGAATCCGATCCGAAATCTTATCCAATCTGAACTTTAATCTGATTTAACCTTTTCTTGGATTTGATTAGATTTAACCACATCATCTAGGTCTTCTCAAAGTATGCTTTCTTCCAAACTTCGCATTTTTCCCTTTAAAGCTGCAATTTTTCTTCAATGACCTACAAAACACTAAAAACACAAAACTAACACAAAATATTAAATAACGACACAACTAAAGGATTAACTAATGTAAATAAAGGGGTCTAAATATGCAATATTTGGCACTTATCAAACACCCCCAAACTTACATTTTGATAGTCCCTTAGCAAAACAAAACGAAAAATAAAATGAAAGCAAGAAACATAAATCCTCTTTCGTGGGAGAGACGATTGCATTTAACATATGCAACAAGCCTTTTAAACCCCTAGGCATCCCTAGTGGACGAGTGAAGTCTCGTGAGGGCTTAACAGGAATGATACCCACAAACATTGTGCACTATGTTGTTAACAAGAAAGAAGTTTCACATAAACCATGGTTCTTATTCATGAGCAAACTTAAAAAGACAAACACCATCATAACAGTCAAAAGAAAATCCAAAATCAAATTACTCATAAATGGACAATTGAGACCTCATATGTTCTAAAAAGTGTAAAGTGTAATTAGCATACAATCATGAAGCTTTCTGCTTAAACTCAAGATAAGTTCCATAAAATTTGTAAAAATCTCTATCAAATGATACAACCAAGGCAAGATATGCATTTTTTTTTTTTTTTTTATAGGCTCTGTAATGTCTAACTCCCTTAAGCTTTCTAATTGACTCATGTAACAAGTATTAGGCCAATGACTCCCAAGCCAGGTGACTTTAGGGCACTAGATGTAGAACATCCCTAAGGGCATATTAACCTAAGTCAAAAAGGCTACGAAGTCAGATTAGCCATATCATAAATCAACATTGAACTTCACACCTTTTGACGCGAACACTCAATGCTTAATGAGGCAAGAGGTCCGGTTACTCAATGAAAAACTCAACATGATCTTTCTTTTTTTTTTTTTTTTTTTTATTTTATATCTTGCAAGCCAATGGTTATTCATCAATAGGTCATCCAACAAATCTCAAAGAGAACAAGCTTAAGCTCAAACATCATACCTCACAGAAAACATGCTAATGTGCTCATAAAAATTTATTTCAAAACAAGTGAAATCTCTTTTACCCAAAAATAAGTCAAAGGACTCAAACTTCTAATGACATAATGATGATGTTCAACCCTTTAAGCAAGCTAATGAAATGTAAATCACAGTTATAGTTTAACTCAAACTTGACAACAACATAGCACAATTTTTTTTTTTTTTCAAATTTTTAACACAAAATGACAAATAAAAATAAACAAATAAAAACAAAAATAAATAGACAAAGTGTTTTTCCATACCCCCAAACTTGAATTACACATTGCCCTCAATGTGTAGTATAGAAATACATTACCGGAAGTAAAGAAATCTCAAGGTATGAAAAAGGCTAGGGCGTCCCCTAAACTTAAACACCAAGACACCTGTCAACAAAAACTAAGAGCAATATTTTTTTCATAGAAACAAAACATCAAAAGATCAATTGCTGTTAGAAACAAAACAAATAAATAGAAATGCAATATAATGAAAAAGGAAAGAAAAAATTGGTGGAGTAAAGTGCAGAAAATAAACTGGAGGAGAAAACTTTACAGTGCTTTCCCCGATCATGCGGATGTCCAACCAATCCTTTCCACCCTTTCTTCTTCAAAACTTCATAGCCCTCTGGAAGGATGTTTCGCCATCTTATGTAGACTTGCTTGCTTCGATAGATCTTCTTAGGAAAGTGGTTCCTAGATTTGTGTGCTTGTGTGCACAAGTCCTTGAATATCTTGACATAAGATGGCTCCTGATGTGCCTCAAGAGGGATAGTGATGTAGGCAGGAGCTTCAGTACTCACTTCCATGTCAGTACTCACTTCCATGTCACTGGGTAGGTCAGGATTTGTTGGTGGCTCACTATTCTCATGGTGCTCAACTTGCTCCTCTTTCTCTTCCTCCTCTTTGTTATCCACAATTTCCTCACTCTCAAGTGTGATGGTGACCTGGGCATGCTCATGATAAGAATTTTTGGAATCATCCTCATCAATCATGTAGTGCCTTTCAGCCATCAGCTGACTTTAAAGCTCTTCTTCCTCTATTCTGTTGAAGTCAGCAACTAGATGACTGATCTGTCCTTCTATCTTGGTCATGGCCTGCTTAAGTTCTTGTATGTCTCTGTTGTTAGCCATGTTGGAATTCCTCATCTCCTGTACGGCTTGATTGGTGAAACCTTTTAGCTCTTGTATATCTTGGGAATTTCTCATGGTAGTATTCTTCATATCTTGTATGTTCTTATCCATTGATTGCATGAATGCTTTCATCATGTCTTCCAGTGATGACTGTGGTGCAGGCTGTGGCACTTGAGTGGCAGACTGATAAACAGGAGGTTGAGCTTGATAATCGAACTGCGGATATTCTGAATGGTGCAATTCATCAAATTGGTGAGCATAATTTCCTGTAGCCTGAGCTGATCCTGAGAAATCATATTGGTTGCTCCAGTCCGGGTTATAACAATTGAAATTTGAATCAAACCCCGGGCTAGAGAAACTAGTGTTCATTTGTTCATATGAAAAGTTAGATCTAGCTGCTCTGATTTGGTATAATTTGTCTCATAAGTCATCGAGCTCAGCTCGCAGATCTGGACAATTGTTTTCCTCATGATAAGGATTGAAACAAAATGAACATGGTTTATGTGAGTAAAAATTTTGAGGATAGTTGGTAGGAGCTGGTGTCCTATAACTAGGAGATGCATTAAAATCATTAAAATGAAAATTCATGCTTCCCCTCACTTTTTAGCATGCAGATATCCCACATAAAACATTAACCAATATATATATATTTTTTTTAATTTTAATTTTTTTTTTTAAATAAAATAAACTAAAATAACAACTAACACAACAAAAAAAAAAAAAAATGAAAACTAAAATTTAAAAACTCACAAAAAGGACCAAAAATAAATTTTTGGCAAAGATCTACGAAACTGCTGCTTTTGCTATGAGTGCGCTTGATCGCGCTGATGTGCGGAAGGTGCTGTGACAGAACTGTAAAACAAGCCAAACAAAACAAAAAACAACAAGAACAATCTTTTTTTTTTATTTTTTTTTTATTAGTAACACGAATAAAACAAAACAAATTGCAGAAAAATAAAATCCTAATTATAACTAGTAGAAGAATAAAACTAATTTAGAAATAAATTGGTTTCAAAAAATAAACAATTCCCCGGCAACGGCGCCAAAAACTTGTTGTGCAAATTTATTTAACTCGCAAGTGCACGAATCAATTGTAGTTTAATGGATTGCAAGTGCGAGGTCGATCCCACAGAAAATTGTATTTTTGAAAGAACAATTTATATCTAAACTAATTAAATCCTAATCTAGTTCCAAAAGGGTTTTGATTTTTGAGTTTTGAAAATTAAAGGATAAACATAAACTAAATAAAATAAGTAAATCTAAGGATAAAGGTACTAAGGTTTGGGAATTCACACTCACCAAATCATAACATACTTTATGTTCATCAATATTAATCCGAAGTTCTCACAAATTAAATCATAGATATGTTTTACTATACTTCAAAGAATTAATCAAAACCATCTCATGTATCCATTCATTGACCAAATCACAAAAGGAATCCAAATTCAATTGAAACACCAGATGTATCCGTAGAACAAATCACAAGGGATATCTAATTTTTATGAGTTAAAAGCCAAGCAATCAATCATATGAAATTATCTCAAATCATCACATGTATCCTTGAATCACAAGAGATATCCAAAAATCAATCCATACAATTGATTAAAAGTAAAACAATTGAAATAAAAAAACCCAATAAAATCAGAATAATAAAAACTTACATAAAAGTGATGTTGTTCTTCATCGGTGAGGCTTCATCCCCAACCTTAGTTGGGAATTTAGCTCCACATAAAAATAAAATCTAAACCTAAACCTAAACCTAAAGAAAAAACTAAACAAAAGAATTTTGCTCTCTGGGATTGTGTATATTTTCTTGAATGCAAAGAAGTCTATTTATAAGCTTAGGGAAGTCCTAGAAGCCCAAGTAAACTTAGATAATTCGGAGGTCTGTCTCCCAGTCAAAATAGAAGTCTGAAATCGGAATAGGATTCGTCCAGATTTGTGTCCTTTAATTACGGGGCGATTTTGACATAGTAACTGTACGAATTACGAAAATCCTATTTCACAACAAATTGTAGTATTTTGAGCTAGCTTTCCAATGCCGTTTGAATCACTTCAATCCGATATTTAACCGGAGAGTTATGGTCAAAATAATAAGACGTGTGCAGAATCTGAATTTGAATCCGATCCGAAATCTTATCCAATCTGAACTTTAATCTGATTTAACCTTTTCTTGGATTTGATTAGATTTAACCACATCATCTAGGTCTTCTCAAAGTA
>NC_081544.1:10232336-10244448 GCF_901000735.1 Corylus avellana | reverse complement strand
TAAATAGGCTTTACAAAGGAGACAGAAAATAGGTTTTGAGGAGCTTAGGTTTGTTTTTTTTTTTTGTTTTTTTGTTTTTTTTAAGTCGGCGCCTAGGGCTTTCCATATATATATATATATATTCTTCTTTATTTTCTTATTATTACTATTATTTATATTTTACTATTTTATTTTTGTTATTGTTATTATTATTATAAATATTTTTAAATTCGTCCATTTTCATTGTTAACCTAAGCAAACCCCTTTTTAAAAATCTATGAGTCAACTATAAAAATACCCTAAAGGGACTTAGGATTGTCACATATATAGAGTTCCATCCTTGGTTTTTTTTGATGAAGGAACAGGGGTCGAGGAAAATTCTTCTTCAAGGCCTGAATGATAATGGTCTCTATAAATTACCTCCATCCGTGCAACTCCACTCCTTAGGTCAGTCGAGTCCACCTTCCTCCCATTCCGTCTAGTCCAGGTCGTCTTCTTCCAGCAGTAGGTCCAGTCATGTTCCTCCCTTGTCCTCCAGCTCCGTCTCTGCGTTGGTGGGAGAACGCACTTCGTTAGTGAACTGGCACTCACACCTAGGCCATCCAACTTTACGTTTATGCTCTAGAGTCCTAGCAAAATTTAATTTACCTGTTTTGAAGAGTCTTGACTCTTTGTCTTATTCTGTTTGTCTTATGTCCAAAAGCAAGTAATTATCTTTTCATTTATCCTCAACACGTGTAACTCAACCCCTAGAATTGATTTACACTGATGTATGGGGTCCTTCTCCGATTTCTTCTTCTGCTGGAAATAAATATTATGTTTCATTTGTAGATGCTTTTAGTCGTTATACTTGGCTTTTTCCCATGAATAACAAGAGTGATGTTTGCGCAATATTTATTCAGTTTCAGAAAAATGTTGAACGTTATTTAATTCCAAAATTAAAATAATTCAATCTAATTTTTTTTCCTAGAGGCAAATACCACTCACTCTCCAAAATCCTAGCAAATCAAGGCATCTCTCATCGTCTCTCATGTCCTCATATGCATTAACAAAATGGTGCTGTAGAACGTAAACATCGTCATATTGTTGAAACTGGATTAGCTTTACTTTTTCATGCCTCCGTCCCCCTCACATATTGGGATGATGCTTTTCAAACAGCTTGTTATCTCATCAATCGGATGTCTACACTTCTTTTAAAAAATTCATCACCTTATGAATGCCTTTTCCATTGTCAGCCAAAGTATTCTCTCTTACGTGTTTTTGGGTGTGTCTGTTGGCCAAATCTATGACCCTATAACTCTCACAAGTTGCAACCTCGTTCCCTTCCATGTGTTTTCTTAGGCTACAGCCTTCGTCACAAAGGATATCGTTGCCTTCAAATTAATTCTGTTCGTTTATATATCTCTCGAGATGTTATTTTTTAGGAAAAACAAATTTCCTTTTCAAACAATTTCTAGCATCTCATCTCAAAATCCTTCCAGCTCATTAGTCTCATCACCTCCCACATATCCTACACAATCTTTAACCCATTTCTCTCCTACTCTCATGCAATCTCTAGACCCACTAGATAACACACCTTCTTCTCTCCAAAATCAAGAAACCCACGTGATCCTTCCTACACCCTTAGATAAAGACAACACCCAACAACCCCCAACAACTCTCTTGGATAATGACTACAATCAACCCTTAAATCACGTGCAAACCCTTTATCTCACTCAACCGAAATTCATGTGCAGCTAAACACTCAAAATCACGTGCAACTCTCTCTTCCCAATGTGTCTTCCTCAACTTCTGAACCTAGTGCACCTTCATCTCCTATTGCCTATAATATCCATCCCATGGTTACTAGAGCCAAAAACAAAATAACCAAGCCTAATGTGTTCACAGATAGCACTTCCAGATATCCTATTTCTCATGCTATGCTTGCTACAGGTGCTATAAAAACTGTGGAACCGACTTGTTATTCTCAGGCCGTTCATGATCCAAATTGGAGACATGCCATGAATTCCGAGTTTGATGCATTGCTCAAGAATAATACATGGCGTCTAGTTCCTTCCTCTCAAGCAAAAAATTTAGCTGGGTGCAAATGGGTATTTTGTATCAAACGGAAGGCAGATGGTTCCACTGAACGTTACAAGGCACGTTTGGTGGCTAAGGGGTTTCATTAACAAGCTGGTGTTGACTACTCTAAGACATATAGTCCAATGGTAAAACCCACAATGGTACATCTCGTTTTTTCGATTGCATTCTTTTTTGGCTGGTCTATTAGACAAATAGACATCCAAAATGCCTTTTTGCATGGTTTGTTGTCTGAAGAAGTGTACATGGCTGAACCTCCGGGTTTTTCACATCCACAATTTCCCAATCATGTGTGTCGTCTCCAAAAAGCACTGTATGGGTTAAAACGAGCTCCACGAGGTTGGTTCTCAAGATTGAGTACCACATTGATAGTTCTTGGATTTACAGCCTCAAAGTCTGATTTGTCTTTATTTATTTGCAAATCCACTCATTTCATCATGTATGTTTTAATATATGTTGACGATATTATTATTACATGCTCTAAACCTGAAGATGTTGATGCATTACTTAACCATATGGAATCTGACTTTGCTATAAAGGATTTTGGTAATCTAAATTTTTCCTTGGGAATAGAAGTCTCAAAATTCTCAGATGGTATCACTTTGTCTCAACGACGGTGTATTCTTGACATTCTCAAGCGAACCAAAATGCTTGATGCCAAACCTGTATGCACTCCAATGGCTACATCTGAGCACTTATCAGCTTTTGAAGGAGAAGTGTTTGATGATCCTACACTCTATCGCAGTACAATAGGTGCACCTCAATATCTCTCCATCACAAGACCGGACATTGCTTTTACTGTCAATTGACTTTCTCAATTTATGCATAATATGTTGCTACCACATTGGCAAACTGCCAAGCATCTCTTGAGGTATCTTAAACGAACACTAGAATTTAGTTTAAAAATTCAACATTCATCCTCTTATGTTTTGCAAGTAGGGCTGTAAATGAGCCGAGCTCGGGCGAGTTGAAGGTCTTCAAGATCAGCTCGTATGTACTGTTCACAAGCTGGAGCTTGGCTCGAGCTCGTGACGAGTCGTAAATGGTGGACTCGGCTCGACTCGCCAAGAGGAAAATCTTGTGCGAGATCAAGCTCGAGCTCGTCTTCTAGGCGAGCTGAGTGTCTTATCGAGCACTCGGCTTGGCTCGCCAACTTCTCACCTTTCTTGAGCCACTCTGTCGGCTAAGCCCGAAAATCGCCACCATCTTAGCCGCACATAGTGCTTCTAGCTCTTTCCCTCTCTCTCTCTTTGATGTAAAGCAATATGCAGGGGAGCAGAGACAGCGGCGTGGGAGATAGAAGGGGAAGAAGAAAAGAGAAAGGGAAGAAAAGAAAGGGCTACGTGTTTTACCAAAAGCAAGGCCTTGGTCCCTTTTTTTTGTTTTCTTTTGCTAAGGCTAAGGGGATAAGATATCCCCATATAGCCAATCAAAGCCACACACGTGATAGTATGTAGATTTTCTTTTTAATTCAAACCTCTCACTTTTCTAAACTACACTACTGCCCCCACCTTATTTTATTTCCATCATTTGTTAATTAATACTTAACCCCTTAGTTAATTTAACTACAATTTACTATTACAAATAATTATTTATGACACTAGTACTTATTATTACTATTTTATTATTATTTTCAAGATTAATTCTTGAATATCCCTTTAATTTAATTAATTCAAATTACTTTGGAGATATTCAACGTGAAAATCAAGTGAGAGCTCTAGAAGAAATAACTGTAAGAATAATCTTACAATGCGTCAATTACAAGCAGTAACATAATCTTGCAATGCGTTTAATGCTATAAATTACAGTGATAATACATTAATACTTAAATATTACGAAACTTACACCATAAATCTTTAACTATGCTTACTAAGTTACTTAACTAGTAATTATATGTTCCTATGGCAAAATATTAGACCATATGATAATTAATGTGACTAAATTTGAATGATAATTCATATGATATAAAATCTAAATTATAATGATAATACTTAATTTGTGATTGTAACAAACTCTTTTTTTTTTTTGATAAACATTGTAATCTTCATTCATCAAAAAATAGATATTTAGAGCATAACACTCCAAACATAACAAGAGCATATAACTCTAAACAAACAGATTGTTGATTATAATATTAATCACTTAATTTGTGATATATATGATCATATGATCTAACAATTCACATAATCTTTTTTTTTTCTTCTAATTACAATTCACATCATCTTTAGATCATGTGATCTAACACTAACTATATTTAGTATTTAGTATTTAGTATGTTAATACTTGCTTGTATATTAACTATTCAGTATAGTTATATATTTAATTAGTTAACAACTTAACCATATGTCATAATATTTTATATTAGTTACTATTTATGTAACTTGTTTTGATTAACTTATTTTGTTTTTGTTTTTGTTTTTTGAAAATAGTTAACTTACTTAGTAATACTAAGTTAATATATATTAACTAACAAGTATGTATATTATATATTCATATATATATATATATAATACACATACAAATATTAAGTAACGTATAATTTTTTTTGTCAAAATAACATATAGTTAATTATACTAAGTAAGTAATTTAATATATATTAACTTAGTTAATATGTTAGTTTATTAACTAACTAGTTATTAAGTCTCGGGGTACTTAATTGTTGTATTAGTATGAGTTTTTATACTTATGACTTATGTCATATTATATGTGTATATTTTGTTATTATATAGTCATATGATTTAATCATCAATTAATAATTTGATATAATCATATAAATTATAATGGTAGACCATATGAAAATGTGACTAAATTCGGATGATAATTCATATGATATAACATCTAAATTATAATGATATTTAGAGCATAATACTCTAAACATAACAAGAGCATATATCTCTAAACAAACACATTGTTGATTCTAATATTAATCACTTAATTTGTGATATATATGATCATATGATATAATAATTCACATAATTTTTTTTTCTAATTACAATTCACATAATCTTTAAATCAAGTGATCTAACACTTAACTCAATAGTAATACTAAGTTAGTATATATTAATTAACAAGTATGTATATTATATATTCATATATATAATGCTCATACAAATATTAAGTAACATATAATTTTTTTGTTTGTCAAAATAACCTATAGTTAATTATACTAAGTTAGTAATTTAATATATATTAACTTAGTTAATATGTTAGTTTATTAATTAACTAGTTACTAGTTAGTATGTTAATACTAATATATAACACACATGTATAATAAAATAAGTAATATACATAGAAGTATTGAGTAACATGTACTTAATTATATTTACTTAATATATATATATATATTAACTAGATAATATGTTAATTTATGAACTAACTAGTTAGTATGTCAACTAATACATAAACATGAATATTAAATAATTCATATAACATATATTATTTAATTACTAATATATATAACTATTTTTTTGTAATATATTTTATATATATACTTATACAAGATATATGAACGAGCTAACGAGTCATGCTAATGAGCTGGTTCAAGTCTTAAATGAGTCGAGCTCACGAGTCCTCGTTGAGTTTGATCGAGCAAGTCGGATATGTATCACTAATTAATCGAGCGGGTTTTAACAGTAACAAGCGAGCTTGTATAGTGTCGAGCTTGAGTTTGGGTTGAGCTTAACCAAGCAGGTATCAAGTGAGCTATCGAGTTGCATTAGCTCGCTTACACCCCTATTTGCAAGCCTATTCTGATGAGGATTGGGCTGGGTCCCGTGATGATTGTCGCTCAACTGGGGGTTATTGTGTTTTTTTGGGAACAAACCTTATTTCATGGAGCTGCAAGAAACAAGCTACTGTTGCTAGATCTAGCACTAAAGCCGAGTACAAAACCTTGGCCAACACTGTTGCCTAACTCCCATGGTTACAATCCTTACTATCCGAACTTGGTCTCCCGATTTCAGCACCTCCCATGCTTCGGTGTGACAACATAGGTGCGACTTATCTTTCTAGCAATCCTGTTTTTCATGCAAGGACGAAACATGTGGCAATAGATTTTCACTTTGTCCGTGAAATGGTCACCTCCAAAGCACTTAATATTCGATTTATCTCCACAAAAGATCAAGTCGCCGATATCTTCACCAAGCCGTTATCTTCTCCAAGATTTTCTACTCTACGTAACAGGCTTCGGGTTGTTTCACCCCCACTCAGCTTGAGGGGGCGTGTAAAGGATAATGATAATCCACCGTGATATAAACAACAAATATTCAAATTCAAACATATTGAGCAAATATGTAATTCAAATTATCTCTGTAGATCAATCAGAATTCAAATATGTAATTCTGTTCTATATATACATACAGCCTACGACTCAATTGAGCAAGGCAAAACAACCATTTATATTCTTAAGATGGTAGTTTTTATTTTTCCCATAAATTAAGATGTTTCAAAGTTGGAGTTTCTCGCTTTCCCACCTTTTCAGAGCAACCAACCAAAGGGGAAGCTTCTTTGTATCTTGGTTCTTTTATTTCTTTTTCTCTAATTGGGTTTGATTGGCTGCTAAGAAAAGTCTATCAAACGATAAAAGAGAGTGGTTTCTCGGTTATGACTCTGTTTGGCTGATGAGAAAATCGATCAAAAAGTAACCAAAATTTTCTTCTCCTTCTCCATAACTCCTGCAACACCAAACCCTGAACTACTTGAACAAATTATGAATAGAACAAAATTTAACTGCCTGCGCATGTTCTTAGAGAATATCCACTGCACAAACTGTCAATTAGATCAAAAAGTAACATGGCCAACTTGTCACCATCCAAGGACCACGCTCTTTATTCCAAGTGGCCCCATCATCCTGATATTTCTCTCTCTGGCCTCCCAAAACAGGTTACCCACTATTTCTTCGCAATATTCACAATCAACACATAAATGCCTTGAACTGACAAAAGTTTCATTGTTGATGGCAAGTGGCTTAATACAACAAGAAGTCCTTTGAAAGCAGAGAAGCACAATACTCACGAAATATTACAAGATTTGAAGCACAAGGGGAGGAAGTGCAATATTATGGTTGGAAATTTTAGTTACTGATTTGTTGGGGGTGTGGGAGAAGGAAGAATATGGTGGTGTTAGATGTGGTAAATCACAAAGTTGTTTGAAGGAGGTTTTGAGGAAGAAGATGAAAGTTTAGGAGAAACTGTTTTGGTTTTGCTTAACCAACAACAGCAAGTGTATTAAGTATTTATAGCCAATAGGCTCAAGTGTAATTACAAGGTATGGTGATTACAAGAGGAGAGACTAAACAAAACTTTACAAGATTGATAAACCACGAAATGATTAAATGGTAGAGAAAGGAAACTGAGGAACTCAATGGCGTGTTGATAAGTGTTAAAATATTCATATTTTAGCCCCTTAATTTACACTTGTTAATTTTTTAATTTTCTTATTTGGTGCTATTTTATTTATTTTTTGTGTTTTCTTTCAATTTTGAGGATATTGAAGAAAATGAAGCGTTTTGTTGTTCACAATTACCTACCTAAATTAATAGGCAAATAATTGTGTGTTTTACCCGCAAGTATACGATGTCAACATAATAGTATAGTGTGCAAATACGGAGTCATTCCTACGAGGACTGCTGAATTTTGACTAAAATTAATTCCCAAAGTGAAATAAAACAAGAGATTGAATTTAAATTGATAATAATAGAAAGGTAGGGCTTTCATATCCACCGCTAATTATATTTAGCTAATATATCAATATGCCAATGTTTTGATCATGTTATGAATATCTAATGTTTGTCAACCTAAGGGCATTGGTGTTTACTCCTTAAGCTATTGATTTCCCTAAGCAACGAATTAGGCATGGGCGTCTACTTTAATTCTTTTCTTTCTTAAAGGATTTAGCATGGGTGTCTACTAAGTTGTTCTTTAAGAAAGCATAAAACTGTAGAAATCGACAAACACATGAGGCCTAGGGCATGGGTGTCTACTCCCGGTTTCCCATGTTGATTAACCCAAGAATCCGGTGTGGATATCTTTCGTTACTTATGTTAAACCTAGGACTCGGTCATCCAAGTTGATTTAACTAACTAGTCCATACCACATGCACATGTTGATCAGGCACACACATATGAGGAATTCCTGAAACTAGGTATTAATCAAGTTAGACATCATAACAAGATCATCACAAAGGCGCCAATATTGAATATTAACAAAACATAACTAGGGCTTCAATCTGGCCCTACTAAATAAATTAGCTACACATAAAGTTGATGTTAAACATCTCCATAAATTAAAAGAAAAGAAAGGAAAAGAATAAACTCGAGACTTGAACTTGAAGAGCTCCTATTCTTCTCCTTACAAAGCATACCTATTCTAGAGGCTTAAGGGTCTATTTATAGGCTTTAGAAGTCCTTGACAAACTAGAAAACCTAGGAATTTCGTAGGGTTTCAAAACCTATTACAATTGAGAGTTGGAAAACCCTAATATGGAAAGAATGAAAATCTGGCTGCCACTTGATATGTCTCCTGCGCATGGGTGTGATCGATCGGAACCCGTGTGCGCTGGATTATAGGTCTGCGATCGATCCTCTTTTGTTATGCACTCGAACGCTGATTCCCTGCTTCGTCCTGTGTCTTCTCTGGTACTGCGCTCGATCGCAGGTATCCTGGGATCGATCGCAGTGTCAGGGGCTCCCATTTTTCCCATCTACTCTCTTTTAGCCCAAATCTTCCAGATTTACTTTATTTTCTTCCAAAAGCCTACAAAGGTGTGGAAAACACAAAAATGAATTAAAATGACCTAATTATCTAAAACCAAAGGATTAAACACATGCAAGTTAAGGGCTGAAAATATGAATATTTTAGCACTTAATACATTTCTGGAAAGTTTCGGGCTTAAAGCACACTTTGAGAAGACCTAGAAGATATGGTTAAGTTTAATCAAATAAAGGAAATGATTGAATCGAAATTTCTCTACTTGGAGTCAAAATCGGATTGGATTCAAATTTAGATTCTGCACATGTCTCAGTATTTTGACCATAACTTTCTGCTCAAGTATCGGATTGAGGTGATTCTAGTGGCATTAGAAATCTAACTCAAAATAATATAAATCATTGTGAAATAGAATTTTCCTAATTCAGACGGTTGTTATGCCAAAATCATCCCAAAATATAAGAACGCAAATTTGGACGAATCCTATTCTGATTTGTACTTGGGTTGCTTCCTAATTTGACTAGGAGATTGAAGTCCAATTTTTATGAGATTCCTAGGGCTTCAAGGGTTTTCCTAAGACTATAAATAGACCTTTAAGCCTCACAATTTAAGGGGGAATTGAAGATACACAACTTCAGAGAGGGAATTTGGAGGCTACTTCCAGAAACTTTTCGGATTCTTCTTTCTCTTTTATTTTTAGTCTTTATTTCAATTATGTGTAACTAACTATTTAGTTAGGGGCTAGATTGAAGCCTTAATCATGTCTTTTTAGGATTTTAAATATTGGTGCTTTTGCTACAATCATATTTTGGTGTATTTAACTTGATTATTTCCTGCTTAATTGAATTCCTCATATGAATTGCCTAATCAAGATATACATTTGGTATGGATTAGTTATTTAAGTCAATTTGGATGACCGAGTCCTAGGCTTAATAGAGTGACAAAAGATACCTTTACGGGTTCATGGGGTTATCAACATGGGGAACTGATAAGCATCGAATGTTGCACATTCAAGCCCCTTAATTTACATATGTTAATTCCTTAGCATTGTTATATGTTTGATTTTTGTTTTGTTTTGTGTTTTAGGTTTTATTTGGCAAACCATTGAAAATTGGGCTTAAAAGGCAAAACCTGGAGGCATTCTGGACTTAGGATCAAGCCCAGCTGCTCTTGAGATCGAGCGCACCTGTGGCTCAGGATCGAGCGCATGCTTGCGCTCGCGTGCACATTAGCTAAGCTCGAGCACACACAGGTGTTGTGCAAATTTATTTAACTCGCAAGTGCACGAATCAATTGTAGTTTAATGGATTGCAAGTGCGAGGTCGATCCCACAGAGAATTGTATTTTTGAAAGAGCAATTTATATCTAAACTAATTAAATCCTAATCTAGTTCCAAAAGGGTTTTCATTTTTGAGTTTTGAAAATTAAAGGATAAACATAAATTAAATAAAATAAGTAAATCTAAGGATAAAGGTACTAAGGTTTGGGAATTCACACTCACCAAATCATAACAACATACTTTATGTTCATCAATATTAATCCGAAGTTCTCACAAATTAAATCATAGATATGTTTTACTATACTTCAAAGAATTAATCAAAATCATCCCATGTATCCATTCATTGACCAAATCACAAAAGGAATCCTAATTCAATTGAAACACCAGATGTATCCGTAGAACAAATCACAAGGGATATCCAATTTTTATGAGTTAAAAGCCAAGCAATCAATCATATGAAATTATCTCAAATCATCAAATGTATCCTTGAATCACAAGAGATATCCAAGAATCACTCCATACAATTGATTAGAAGTAAAACAATTAAAATATAAAACCCAATAAAATTAGAATAATAAAAACTTACATAAAAGTATTGATGTTCTTCATCGGTGAGGCTTTATCCCCAACCTTAGTTGGGAATTTAGCTCCACATAAAAATAAAATCTAAACCTAAACCTAAACCTAAACCTAAAGAAAAACTAAACAAAAGAATTTTGCTCTCTAGGATTGTGTATCTTTTTTTGAATGCAAATAAGTCTATTTATAGGCTTAGGGAAGTCCTAGAAGCCCAAGTAAACCTAGATAATTCGGAGGTCTGTCTCCCAGTCAAAATAGAAGTCTGAAATCGGACTAGGATTCGTCCAAATTTATGTCTCTTAATTGCGGGGCGATTTTGACATAGAAACCGTCCGAATTACGAAAATCCTATTTCACAACAAATTGTAGTATTTTGAGCTAGCTTTCTAATGCCGTTTGAATCACTTCAATCCGATATTTGAGCGGAGAGTTATGGTCAAAATACTAAGACATGTGCAAAATCTGAATTTGAATCCGATCCGAAATCTTATCCAATCTGAACTTTAATCTGATTTAACCTTTTCTTGGATTTGGTTAGACTTAACCACACAATCTAGGTCTTCTCAAAGTATTCTTTCTTCCAAACTTTGCATTTTTCCCTTTAAAGCTGCAGTTTTTTTTCAATGACCTACAAAATACTAAAAACACAAAACTAACACAAAATATTAAATAACGACACAGCTAAAGGACTAACTAATGTAAATAAAGGGGTCCAAATATGCAATATTTGGCACTTATCAAACACCCCCAAACTTACATTTTGCTAGTCCCTTAGCAAAACAAAACAAAAATTAAAATGAAAGCAAGAAACATAAATCCTCTTTCGTGGGAGAGACGATTACATTTAGCATATGCAACAAGCCTTTTAAACCCCTAGGCATCCCTAGTGGACGAGTGAAGTCTCGTGAGGGCTTAACAGGAATGATACCCACAAACATTGTGCACTATTTTGTTAACAAGAAAAAAGTTTGACATAAACCATGGTTCTTATTCATGAGCAAACTTAAAAAGACAAACACCATCATAATAGTCGAAAGGAAATCCAAAATCAAATTACTCATAAATGGACAATTGAGACCTCATATGTTCTAAAATGTGTAAAGTGTAATTAGTACATAATCATGAAGCTTTCAGTTTAAACTCAAGATAAGTTCCATAAAATTTGAAAGAATCCCTAACAAATGAAACAACCGAGGCAAGATATGCATTTTTTTTTTTTTAATAGGCTTTGCAATGTCTAACTCCCTTAAGCTTTCTAATTGACTCATGTAACAAGTGTTAGGCCAATGACTCCCAAGCCAGGTGACTTTAGGGCACTAGATGTAGAACATCTCTAAGGGCTTATTAACTTAAGTCAAAAAGGCTACGAAGTCAGATTAGCCATATCATAAATCAACACTGAACTTCACACCTTTTGACGCGAACACTCAATGCTTAACGAGGCAAGAGGTCCGGTTACTCAGTGAAAAACTCAACATGATCTTTATTTTCT
>NC_081544.1:10189816-10232236 GCF_901000735.1 Corylus avellana | reverse complement strand
ATGTAGAACATCTCTAAGGGCTTATTAACTTAAGTCAAAAAGGCTACGAAGTCAGATTAGCCATATCATAAATCAACACTGAACTTCACACATTTTGACGCGAACACTCAATGCTTAACGAGGCAAGATGTCCGGTTACTCAGTGAAAAACTCAACATGATCTTTATTTTCTTTTTTCTTCTCTTTTTTATTTATTTTTCTTTTATTTTTTTTTTATATTTTTTTTTATATATATCTTGCAAGCCAATGGTTATTCATCAATAGGTCATCCAACAAATCTCAAAGAGAACAAGCTTAAGCTCAAACATCATACCTCACAGAAAACATGCTAATGTGCTCATAAAAATTTATTTCAAAACAAGTGAAATCTCTTTTACCCAAAAATAAGTCAAAGGACTCAAACTTCTAATGACATAATGATGATGTTCAACCCTTTAAGCAAGCTAATGAAATGCAAATCATAGTTATAGTTTAACTCAAACTTGACAACAACATAGCACATTTTTTTTTTTTCAAATTTTTTAACACAAAATGACAAATAAAAATAAACAAATAAAAACAAAAATAAATAGACAAAGTGTTTTTCCATACCCCCAAACTTGAATTACACATTGCCCTCAATGTGTAGTATAGAAATACATTACCGGAAATAAAGAAATCTGAGTGTGAACAAGGCTAGGGCGTCCCCCAAACTTAAACACCAAAACACCTGTCAATAAAAACTAACAGCAATGTTTTTTTCATAGAAACAATATCAAAAGATTAATTGCTGTTAGAAACAAAAAACAAATAAAATTAACATGTAATGGAAAAGGAAAGAAAGAATTTTTGGAGTGAAGTGCAGAAAATAAACTGGAGGAGAAAACTTTACAGTGCTTCCCCCTATCATGCGGATGTCCAACTAATCCCTTCCACCCCTTCTTCTTCAAAACTTCATACCCCTCTGGAAGGATGTTTCGCCATCTTATGTAGAATTTCTTGCTTCGAAGGATCTTTTTAGGAAAGTGGTTCCTAGATTTGTGTGCTTGTGTGCACAAGTCCTTGAATATCTTGATATAAGATGGCTCTTTGAGACATTTAGGCAATGAAGCTTTGGGCTCTTGATATGTCTCAAGAGGTACAATGATGCAGGCAGGAGCTTCAGTACTCACTTCCATGTCATTGGACAGATTAGGATCCATTGGGGGCTCACTATTCTCATGGTGCTCAACTTGCTCAAGATGCTCAACTTGCTCATCTTTCTCTTCCTCCTCTTTGTTATCCACAATTTCCTCACTCTCAAGTGTGATGGTGACTTGGGCATTCTCATGATAAGAATTTTCGGAATCATCCTCATCCATCATGTAGTGCCTTTCAGCCATCAGCTGACTTTGAAGCTCTTCTTCCTCTATTCTGTTGAAGTCAGGAACTAGATGACCGATCTGTCCTTCTATCTTGGTCATGGCCTGCTTAAGTTCTTGTATGTCTCTACCATTAGCCATGTTGGAATTCTTCATCTCCTGTACGGCTTGATTGGTGAAACCTTTTAGCTCTTGTATATCTTGGGAATTGCTCAGGGTAGTATTCTTCATATCTTGCTTTATCTCTTGTATGTTCTTATCCATTGATTGCATGAATGCTTTCATCATGTCTTCCAGTGATGACTGTGGTGCAGGCACTTGAGTGGTAGACTGATAAACAAGAGGTTGAGCTTGATGATCGAACTGTGGATATTCTGAATGGTGCAATTCATCAAATTGGTGAGCATAATTTCCTGTAGCTTGAGCTGATCCTGAGAAATCATATTGGTTGCTCCAGTCCGGGTTATAACAATTGAAATTTGAATCAAACCCCGGGCTAGAGAAACTGGTGTTCATTTGTTCATATGAAAAGTTAGATCTAGCTGCTCTGATTTGATCTAATTTGTCCCATAAGTCGTTGAGCTCAGTTCGCAGATCTGGACAATTGTTCTCCTCATGATAAGGATTGAAACAAAATGAACATGGTTTATTTGGGTAAAAATTTTGAGGGTAGTTGGTAGGAGCTGGTGTCCTACAACTAGGAGATGCATTAAAATCATTAAAATGAAAATTCATGCTTCCCCTCACTTTTTAGCATGCAGATATCCCACATAAAACATTAACCAATATATATATTTTTTTAATTTTAATTTTTTTAAAAAAAATAAAATAAACTAAAATAACAACTAACACAAAAAAAAAAAAACAAAAAATGAAAACTAAAATTTAAAAACTCACAAAAAGGACCAAAAATAAATTTTTGGCAAAGATCTACGGAACTGCTGCTTTTACTATGAGTGCGCTTGATCGCGCTGATGTGCGGAAGGTGTTGCGGCAGAACTGTAAAACAAGCCAAACAAAACAAAAAACAACAAGAACAATCTTTTTTTTTTTTTTTATTAGTAACACGAATAAAACAAAACAAATTGCAGAAAAATAAAATCCTAATTATAACTAGTAGAAGAATAAAACTAATTTAGAAATAAATTGGTTTCAAAAATTGAACAATTCCCCGGCAACGGCGCCAAAAACTTGTTGTACAAATTTATTTAACTCGCAAGTGCACGAATCAATTGTAGTTTAATGGATTGCAAGTGCGAGGTCGATCCCACAGAGAATTGTATTTTTGAAAGAGCAATTTATATCTAAACAAATTAAATTCTAATCTAGTTCCAAAAGGGTTTTGATTTTTGAGTTTTGAAAATTAAAGGATAAACATAAACTAAATAAAATAAGTAAATCTAAGGATAAAGGTACTAAGGTTTGGGAATTCACACTCACCAAATCATAACAACATACTTTATATTCATCAATATTAATCCGAAGTTCTCACAAATTAAATCATAGATATGTTTTACTATACTTCAAAGAATTAATCAAAACCATCCCATGTATCCATTCATTGACCAAATCACAAAAGGAATCCAAATTAAATTGAAACACCAAATGTATCCGTAGAACAAATCACAAGGGATATCCAATTTTTATGAGTTAAAAGCCAAGCAATCAATCATATGAAATTATCTCAAATCATCAAATGTATCCTTGAATCACAATAGATATCCAAGAATCACTCCATACAATTGATTAGAAGTAAAACAATTGAAATATAAAA
This sequence comes from Corylus avellana, assembly GCF_901000735.1. Lineage (NCBI taxonomy): Eukaryota > Viridiplantae > Streptophyta > Magnoliopsida > Fagales > Betulaceae > Corylus > Corylus avellana. Next base: position 10,229,122 of record NC_081544.1, on the reverse strand, counting down.
CCCAATAAAATCAGAATAATAAAAACTTACATAAAAGTATTGATGTTCTTCATCGGTGAGGCTTCATCCCCAACCTTAGTTGGGAATTTAGCTCCACATAAAAATAAAATCTAAACCTAAACCTAAACCTAAACCTAAAGAAAAACTAAACAAAAGAATTTTGCTCTCTAGGATTGTGTATCTTTTTTTGAATGCAAATAAGTCTATTTATAGGCTTAGGGAAGTCCTAGAAGCCCAAGTAAACCTAGATAATTCGGAGGTTTGTCTCCCAGTCAAAATAGAAGTCTGAAATCGGAATAGGATTCGTCCAAATTTGTGTCTCTTAATTGCGGGGCGATTTTGACATAGAAACCGTCCGAATTACGAAAATCCTATTTCACAATAAATTGTAGTATTTTGAGCTAGCTTTCTAATGCCGTTCGAATCACTTAAATCCGATATTTGACCGGAGAGTTATGGTCAAAATACTAAGACATGTGCAAAATCTGAATTTGAATCCGATCCGAAATCTTATCAAATCTGAACTTTAATCTGATTTAACCTTTCCTTAGATTTGGTCAGACTTAACCACACAATCTAGGTCTTCTCAAAGTATGCTTTCTTCCAAACTTCGCATTTTTCCCTTTAAAGCTGCAGTTTTTCTTCAATGACCTACAAAACACTAAAAACACAAAACTAACACAAAATATTAAATAACGACACAGCTAAAGGATTAACTAATGTAAATAAAGGGGTCCAAATATGCAATATTTGGCACTTATCAACAGGCATACAGTGCACGGCAAGAATCCTTTTCCAGATTGGAATTTGTTTTCAGTCTCCCAATTGGAATGGGAGACTACCTCCGGTTTTCTTAGGGTTTCTAGGGTTTTTAGGGTTTTTAGGGTTATCCTAATCCCTATAAATAGGCCGATAACATTATAAATAGACACACAACTTCAGAGAGTTAAAAATTAGAAAATTTTCTTTGGAGCTTAGAAGATCATGAGCGGCTAAACCAATTGTGAAGTATTGATGTAATCCTTTCCGAGCAGAATGGTTTGATTGTATTTAATTTCTAGTTTTTCAATTTATACATGTTGATTGTATAACTCTGAGAATTGCTACAATTTATTTCTTTTCTTCATATCAAATGCAATTGTTCTTAATTTTCAACTCAATATTAGTAAAATTCTTATCTTGTCTTAGAAAGTATTTTACCGTTATTGAACTCAAATCCTTCTTATTTTCTGTGATTATGAGAATGAAGGTTATACAATGGTTCTTAATTGACATGCAATCAATAGGGTTAGATAGAGCATACCTAGGAAAGACAGATCGTACTACACCCTAGTTTAGTGCAATTTAGGTAGACGATTCGTGCCAACCGAAGATGGGTTATACTATTCCATTGATTGTCTGAAACTTATTAAAGAATTAAATAATTCATACTTAGGAAAGACGGGTTGTACCGCATCTTAGTGGTTAGGTGGACGATCCATGCGAACCAAAGATCAATTATTTTGATTCTTCAATAATGTGTTTTCTTGTTTAAATTATAACATGCATACAATGAATTGCTAGAATTACATATGGTTAACCATTTATGTGCGGATAGTGGTGAAGTCAATACCCTACTCTCTCTCTCTCTCTCATATATTTACTCTCTTTATTTCCGTTTATTTCATGCACTTTGAATTGACACAAACAAATCAAATCTCTTTTGAATTAAGTTAATTTTAATCTTTCAAATTTTGATAATAAAACCCATGCAGTCCTTGAGATTCGAGATCGTCAATATAGCCCTATCCTACGGGATTCATCCTATTGTGAGTGGTAATTTTATAATTGATATTTTTTGTCACAAAAATACCACATCAATTTTTGGCGTCATTGCCGGGGACCGCTTAACGGTTTCATTATCAAATTTTAAGGATTAATTTTAGCTTAATAATCTATTTTCCTGTTTTACGGTGCTAACTTTAATTCTGTTTTTGTGTTTTATTTTTATTTGTTTTAGAATTCTCAAACAGGTCCATAGCTGCCAACTCTGTGACTGCGATCGAGCGCACGTACGCACTCCAGCAGGAATTAGGCCAGCTGCACTTGAGCCCTCCACTCCTGCACTCGCACCCATCTGTGGTAGTACGCTCGAGCGCACCTTGCCGTGCGATCGAGCGCACTAGCATTAGCCTGCATCCAAAATCCCAACGCATCTAAGGGCTGTTTGTGAGCTTTAATTTTTTTTTTTAATTTTTTTTTACTTTTTGTTTTTGTTTTTATGCTAGGTTGCCGTTCGTTGTCTTTTCCATTAATTGCTTGTGACCTTGAACTTGAATGCACTCTTAGACAAATTAGATTCGAAAGGACTCCTAATTTGCTAGAAGAGCGTCCCACTAAGACCATGGGCGAAGCTAATCACGTGGCTTTGAGAGATCACTATCTCCCTACCACTTACACTACCCCCACATGTCCCCGGTTGCCGAAGATTACGGCAGCTCACTATGAGATTAAGCCCAACACTATACAGAATTTACCTTCTTTCCTAGGGCCTAGCACTGAAAACCCTTATGACATTCTCAGTGATTTCGAAGCAATTTGTTCTACCATTAAAATGACAGGATTCGCTGAGGATGCCCTAAGGATGCGTCTTTTTCCTTTCTCACTCAAGGAAAAAGCCAAACATTGCTTCCAGTCCTTAGCACCTAACTCTATCACTTCTTGGGCTCAATTGCAACAAGAATTTCTTAAGAAGTATTTTCCCTTGGGAATGATCAATGACACTAGGAGAGCTATCACTAGCTTCTCCCAATATAAGGGAGAACATTTCCATGAGACCTGGGATAGGCTGATGGACTTACTTAGATCATGCCCACACCACGCCATCCCAAAATGGCAACTAATGTAGAGTTTCTATGATGGTTTGACCGAGTCCAATAAAAAGATGGTAGATGCATATTGTGGGGGAACATTCATGTTAAAAAGTGAAGATGAAGCATGGTCTATGTTTGAAAATTTGAGTAATAATTCTCTTCAACTGATTTCCACCAGATGAAGGGCATTAGCATCTAAAGCACCCAAGATAAAGAGTCTTTATGAAGCAGGACATTCCCCAAACATGGCCACCCAAGTAGTTGAGGCTATCACCAAGAAGCTAGATCAAGTTTTGAGGACTACTGGTTTTGCTCCTAATACTGCTCACATGCAAACACCACATGAACCTTGCTCATTTTGTTCTAGTCCTATGCATCATGTAAATAACTGCCCTACTGGTGGAAATTATATTTATGTTACTAATGAGCAGGTTAATGCAGCTTTCTCCAGAACGAGTAATGATCTGTATTCCAATACCTACAACCCCAAGTGGAGAAATCATCCCAACTTCTCATGGAACAATCCAAATTCGGGCAACTTAGCCCTAGGGCCACACAATCAAGCTTAATCCAATAGGCAGCCCTACTAACCTCATTCCATTTACCGGCCTCCACAACAGCAATACCAGGCCTCACCATCTCCTCGATTGGATTCCGACTTCCAAGATCAAATGTTGAAAAGTCAAGATCACCTGTTGAAAATTGTGAGCGAGATAAGTCAGTCTGTGAAATCTCAACAAGAGACAGGGAACTCACACTCCCAATCCATTGCCAAGCTAGAAGCTCAAGTCAGACAACTTGCCAACACCCTCAACATGAGGGACAAAGGAAAGCTTCCAAGCTAGCCAGTGGTAAATCCTAAGGGGCACTACATGGTAGATGAGGGCACTTCATATCAGCAAGTTCAAGCCATCACCATATTGCGAAGTGGAAGACTAGTTGACAATCATGTAGAGGAGAAGACAGATGAGCAAACGGAGGTGGCACAGAATCTGTAGAATGGTAAAGGTAAGCAAGTAAGCAATGAGGCTTCTTCATCAGCAGCTCTCACTCCAGAGATTCCATATGAGCCATGGGCCTCATTCCTAAAACGTCTCAGGGCACCTTCCCACTTTGGGAAATAAGGAGAGAAAATACAAGAAATGATGGAGGTCTTCAAATGGGTAAAAAATCAATATTTCCCTCCTTGATGCCATCGTACAAGTGTCTGCCTATGCCAAATTTTGTTTATTAGGCCATTTTAAGTCCTTTTTGTGTTTTTTATACTTTTACAGGCTTTTGGAAGAAAATGAAGTAAAACTAGGTGATTTGGGCTCAAAGAGAGAAGATGGAGAAAATTGGAGCTCCCTGGCACTGCGATCAATCGTAGGGTACTTGCGATTGAGCGTAGTACCCGAGAGGACACAGCACAAAGTAGGCCAGGAGCTATCGAGCTCATGCCAGAAGAAGGATTAATCGCAGACCTGCGATCGAGCATACATGGGCTGCGTTCGAGCGCACCCGTGCATAGGAGACATATCAAGTGGCGGCTAAAGTGTCACTCTTTCCATATTAGGGTTTTCCAACCCCCAATTGTAATAGGTCTCAAAACCCTACGAAATCCCTAGGTTTACTACTTTGTTAAGGACTTCTAAAGCTTATAAATAGACCCTTAAGCCTCTAGAATAGATAGACTTTGTAAGGAGAACAAGAGGAGCACTTGAAGTTCAAGTCTTGGGTTTATTCTTTTCTTTTCTTTCTTTTCTTTTATGAAGATGTTTAACATCAACTCTATGTGTAGCTAATTTATTTAGTAGGGCTAGATTGAAGCCCTAGTTATGTTTAATTAATATTTCAATATTGGCGCCTTTGTGATGATCTTGTTGTGCTATTTAACTTGATTAATACCTGCTTGCATGAATTTCTCATATATGTGTGCTTGATCAACATATGCATGTAGTAGGAACTAGTTAGTTAGATCAATTTGGATGACCGAGTTCTGGGTTTAACATAAGTAACAAAAGAATCCACACCGCGATTCTTGGGTTAATCAACATGGGGAACCGGGAGAATACACCCATGCCCTAGGCCTCGTGTGTTTGTCGATTTCCATAGAGCATATGCTTTTCTAAAGAACAACTTAGTATATACCATGCTAAATCCTTTAGGAAAGAAAAGAGTTAGAGTATATACCCATGCCCATAGGTTGACAAACATTAGATATGCATAACATGATCAAAGCATTGGCATATTGTTATATTAGTTGAATATAATTAGTGGTGGATATCAAAGCCCTACCTTTTTATCATTATCAACTCAATCAATCTTTGTTTTACTTAAGGAATTTATTTTTAAACGAAAATTCAGCAATCCTCGTGGGAATGATCATGTACTTGCACCATATACTACTATGTTTATCTTGTGCACTTGCAGGTAAAACGTACAATTATTTACCTATTAATTTAGGTAGATATTTGCACAACAGCACTATGGGCCTATAGGATTGCCTACAGGATGCCTATTGGTATGTCTCCATATCGGTTGGTCTTTGGGAAAGCATGTCACCTATCAGTAGAGTTGAAGCACAGAGCATATTAGGCCATCAAGAAATTTAACTTTGATATGAAACAAGTTGGTGACAAGAGGAAGCTCCAACTAAATGAATTGGAGGAATTGAGGCATGATGCATATGAGAATGAAAAACTCTACAAGGACAAAACCAAAGCATACCATGATAGGCAATTGGTCAAGAAGGAGTTTCACATAGGATAGAAGGTATTGATCTATAATTCAAGATTGAAACTTTTCCCTCGTAAGCTTAAGTCAAGATGGTTTGGACCTTGCATGATTACACAAGTATTCCCTCATGGAGCTTTGGAGGTTCACAACCCACAAACAAACCAGTCATTCAAAGTAAATGGACACAGAGTGAAACCCTACATTAAAATGAACTTTGCACCAAAAGATCAAGATTTGGCATCACAAGACTTGGCACTCCAATATGTCAAATATGTAGCACCACCATCCAAGGCATCTTCTTCTGGACAGCAATGAGCAGGGACCACAGACTAGTTGAAGACGTTGAACTTATCGCTCATGGGAGGCACCCCATAGTTTATCCTTTTATTTTGTTTAGTGTGTTTAAAGTTCAATTTTTTTTTTTTCTTTTTTTGGTTTTGTTCTTTTTTACTTGTTTGTGTGTTTTCCTATTTTGCAAGGACAAGTGTGCTTCACTTCAAGTTTGGGGGGTGTGTAATAAGTCATGCTTCTCAAGATCATGTCAACCATCTCCCGGGTACATTCTTTCCTTTACTTAGACACATTGGGGATAATGTGTTATTAAGTTTAGGGGTTTGGACACACATGATTGTTCACACCCTTTGTCCCAATTTTAAGTTATTTGTTTGTGTGTTTGGTTGCTTATTATATATATATATATATATATATATATATATATATGCATGATCATGTTTGCCCTAAAATTTTAAGTTGATCTAAAAGAATTATGGTTTAAATTCATCAGTGAGCTTAAAATTTTGAACACATAATCTGATGAGTGAATCCGTTAGTTTGATTACTTGTTGAGGATAGTTGAAAAATCACATGTTTGATCTGATCACACAAAACACATTAGCACATAATCTGTAAGATATAACATGCGTCTGATATGTGTGTTTCTGCATCTTGGATAAAATTGGATGACTTATTACATGACACTATGGCATATATAGTGATCAATAAAAAAATAATAATAATAATAATAAAAGAAAACAAAGAAAGAAAGAAAGATGTGAAGTAAATGATCATTGATAGCTTTTCACAGAGTAGCTGGACCTCTTGCCTCAAAGCATTAATTGTTCACGTCAAAAGGTGAAAAATTTGGATTTGATCAGTGTCATGGTTAGTTGCTTTTGTAGCTTTTTTGACTCGAGTTAGTAGGTCCTTATGAGTGTCTCTACACCTAATGCCCTAAAACTACCTGGTTTGGGAGTCATTGACTTAACACTCGTTATATGGGTCAATTAGAAAGCTTAAGGGCATCAACATTGCACAACCTGACCAAAAAAAAAAAAGAGAAAAAAGAAATATGCCATTGTGTTATTCTAATAGGGATTTCAGTGAAATTTGAGATATGGAGACATTACATATTAGAAAGATTTGGAAGCCTCATAATTTTGTGCTAATTCACTTTACACTGTTTCCAAACTTGTGATGTTTTAGCATGTCCTTTGTAAGTAATTGCACTTTGAGATTCCAATTCATTGAGAAGATGAAGTTCATTTTTTTTTTTAAGCTTGCTTATGAATGAAAATCATAATCTTGAAATAATGCTTTAATTTTTGGAATAACATGAACTGTGCATGATGTTTGTAGGTAGCATTTTTGGAAAACCCTCACGAGACTTCACTCGTCCACTAGGGAATTCCTAGGGGTTTAAAAGGCTTATTGCATATGCTAAATACAATCGTACATCCCTCGAAAGATGGATTTATCCTTTTGTTTTCTATTTTTTTCATTTTTGTTTTTAGTTTTGTATTGCTAAGGGACTTGCAATATGTAAGTTTGGGGGTGTGTTAAGTGTTACAATATTCATATTTTCAGCCCTTAACTTACATGTTTTAATCCTTTGGGTTTAGTTAATTAGGTCATTTTAATTCATTTTTGTGTTTTCCACACTTTTGTAGGCTTTTCGAAGAAAATGAAGTAAATCTGGAAGATTTGGGCTCAAAGAGAGAAGATGGAAAAAATGGAAGCCCCTGACACTGCAATCGATCACAGGTTCCATGCGATCGAGCGCAGTACCAGAAAAGACGAAGCACAAATTAGGCCATGAGTGATCGAACGCACGATAGAAGAGGATTGATCGCATACCTGCGATCGAGTGCACACGGGTTGCGATCGATCGTACCCGTGCATAGGAGACATAACAAGTGGCGGCTAGATTGTCATTCTTTCCATATTAGGGTTTTCCAACTCCCAATTGTAATAGGTTTTGAAACCCTACGAAATTCCAAGGTTTACTAGTTTGCCAAGGACTTTTAAAGCCTATAAATAGACCCTTAAACCTCTAGAATAGGGAGCTTGGGGAGGAGTAGAATTGGAGCTCTTCAAGTTCAAGTTTCGGGTTTATTCTTTTCTTTTTTCTTTTATTTATTAAAGATGTTTAACATCAATTTTATGTGTAGCTCATTTATTTAGTAAGGCTAGATTGAAGCCCTAGTTATGTTTAGTTGATCTTCAATATTGGCGCCCTTGTGATGATTTTGTTGTGATATCTAAATTGATTAATGCATGTTTTCATGAATTCCTCATATGTATGTGCTTGATTAACATGTTCATGTGGTATAGACTAGTTAGTTAAATCAATTTGGATGACCGAGTCCTGGGTTTAACATAAGTAACAAAAGAAATCCACACCGTGATTCTTTGGTTAATCAACATGGGGAACCGGGAGTAGACACCCATGCCCAAGGCCTCATGTGTTTGTCGATTTCCACAGTTTTTATGCTTTTTTAAAGAACAACTTAGTAGACACCCATGCTAAATCCTTTAAGAAAGAAAAGAGTTAAGAGTAGACACCCATACCTAATTCGTTGCTTAAGGAAATCAATAGCTTAAGGAGTAGATACCAATGCCCTCAGGTTGACAAACATTAGATATTGATAATATGATCAAAACATTGGCATATTGGTATATTAGCTAAGCATAATTAGTGGAGGATATCAAAGCCCTACCTTTTTATTATCATCAATTCAAAATTCAATCTTTGTTTTGTTTTGCTTTTGGAATTTAATTTTAAGCTAGCAATCCTCGTGGGAATAACTCCGTATTTTCACACTATGCTACTATGTTGACCTCGTGCACTTACGAGTAAAACATCCAATTATTCGCCTATTAATTTAGGTAGGTAATTGGCAAAACAAGTTTTTGCCAAGCTCTCTATTCTATAGGCTTAAGGGTCTATTTATAGGCTTTAAAATTCCTTGGGAGACTAGTAAACCTAGGAATTTCGTAGGGTTTCAAAACCTATTACAATTGGGAATTGGAAAACCCTAATATGGAAAGAATGACAATCTGGCCGCCACTTGATATGTCTCCTGTGCATGGGTGCGATCGATACCAACCCGTGTGCGCTCGATCGCAGGTCTGTGATCGATCCTCTTCTGTCGTGCATTTGATCGCTCATGGCCTGATTTGTGCTTTGTCTTCTCTGGTACTGCGCTCGATTGTAGGGAACCTGTGATCGATCGCAGTGTCAAGAGCTCCCATTTTTTCCCTATTCTCTCTTTCAGCCCAAATCTTCCAGATTTACATCCTTTTCTTCCAAAAGCCTACAAAAATATGGAAAATACAAAAATGAATTAAAATGACCTAATTAACTAAACCCAATGGATTAAAACATGTAAGTTAAGGGCTGAAAATATGAATATTTTAGCACTTAACACACCCCCAAGATTACATATTGCTAGTCCCTTAGCAATACAAAACTAAAAACAAAAATGAAAAAGAAAACAGAAAATAAAAAGATAAATCCATCTTTCGTGGGATGTACAATTTCATTTAGCATATGCAATAAGCCTTTTAAACCCCTAGGAATTCCCTAGTGGACGAGTGAAGTCTCATGAGGGTTTTCTAGAAATGCTACCCACAAACATCATGCATAGTTCATGTTATTCCAAAAATTAAAGCATTATTTCAAGATTATAATTTCATTCATAAGCAAGCTTAAAAAAAAAATGAACTCCATCTTCTCAATGAATTGGAATCTCAAAGTGCAATTACTTATAAAGGACATGGTAAAACATCACAAGTTTGAAAACAGTGTAAAGTGAATTATCACAAAATTATGAGGCTTCCAAATCTTTCCAATGTGTAATGTCTCCATCTCTCAAAATTCACTGAAATCCCTATTAGAATGACACAATGACATATTTCTTTTTTCTCTTTTTTTTGGTCAGGTTGTGCAATGTTGATTCCCTTAAGCTTTCTAATTGACCCATGTAATGAGTGTTAAGTCAATGACTCCCAAACCAGGTGGTTTTAGGGCATTAGGTGTAGAGACACCCCTAAGGACCTACTAACTCGAGTCAAAAAAGATACAAAACCAACTAACCATGACATTGATCAAATCCAAATTTTTCACCTTTTGACGTGAACACTCAATGCTTTGAGGCAAGAGGTCCAGTTACTCAGTGAAAAGCTATCAATGATCATCTATTTCACACCTTTCTTTCTTTTCTTCTTCTTCTTTTTTGTTTTTTAATTGATCACGTGTCATCTAATAAGTCATCCAATTTTATCCTAGATGCAGAAACACACATATTAGACCTCATGTCATATCTCATAAATTATGTGCTAATATGCTTTGTTTGATAAGATCAAATATGTGATTTTTCAACTATCCTCAACAAGTAATCAAACTAACGAATTCACTCATCAGATCATGTGTTCAAAATTTTAAGCTCACTGATGAATTTAAACCACAATTCAATATATATATATGAATAAACAAACAAACACACAAACAAATAACTTAAAATTGGGACAAAGTGTGTGAACAATCATGTGTGCCCATACCCCCAAACTTAAATGACACATTGTCCCCAATGTGTCTAAGTAAAGGAAATAATGTACTTGGGAGATGGTCGACATGATCTTGAGAAGCATGGCTCATAGCACACCCCCAAACTTGAAGTGAAGCACACTTGTCCCTGCAAAATTAGAAAACACACAAGCAAGTAAAAAGGAACAAAACTAAAGATAAAAGATAAAAAATATAAAAAATATAAAATTGAACTTAAAACACACTAAACAAAATGAAAGGATAAACTATAGGGTGCCTCGTATGAGCGCTAAGTTTAACGTCTTCAACCAGACTGTAGTCCCTGCTCATTGCTGTCCAAAAGAAGATGCCTCGGAAGGTGGTGCTACATATTGGACAGATTGGAGTGCCAAGTCTTGTGATGCCAAATCTTGATCTTTTGGTGCAAAGTTCATTTCAATGTAGGGTTTCACTCTGTGTCCATTTACTTTGAATGAATGGTTTGTATGTGGATTATGAACCTCCAAAGCACCATGAGGGAATACTTGTGTAATCATGCAAGGTCCAGACCATCTTAACTTAAGCTTCCCAGGGAAAGTTTCAATCTTGATCCTACATGAAACTCCTTCCTGGCCAATTGCCTATCATGGTATGCTTTCGTTCTACCCTTCTAGAGCTTGGCATTCTCATATGCATCATTCCTCAATTCCTCCAATTCATTTTGTTGGAGCTTCCTCTTGTCACCAGCTTGTTTCTATCAAAGTTAAATTTCTTGATTGCCCAATATGCTCTGTGCTCCAACTCTTTTGGTAGATGACATGCTTTCTCAAAGACCAACCGATATGGAGACATACCAATAGGCATCTTGTAGGCAGTCCTATAGGCCCATAGTGCATCATTCGAGCACAGAGACCAATCCTTCCTGTTGGGATTTACTGTCCTCTTGAGTATGCTCTTGATTTCTCTATTGCTTATTTCCACTTGACCACTGGTTTGAGGATGGTATGGAGTGCCAACCTTATGTGTGATCCCATACTTCTTTATCAAAGAAGCAAAGGCATAGTTGTTGAAGTGGCTACCTCCATCAATAATTATTGTCCGTGGCATCCCGAACCTAGTGAAGGTGTTTTCCTACAAAAACTTCACAACCACTTTATGATTATTAGTCATTGAGGAAACAGCCTCGACCCATTTAGACACATAATCCACACCCACAAGAATAATTAAATAACCGAATGAGTTAGGAAATGGTCCCATTAAGTCAATACCCCAGACATCGAAGAGCTCTACCACTTGAATATTTTGTAGCGGCATTTGATTTATGGACGAGATGTTACCTGTCCTTTGGCATCTATCACAAGAGCTGCAAAACAAGAAAGCATCTTTAAACACAGTAGGCCAATAAAAACCAGATTGTAATACCTTAAACGTTGTTCCCTTGGCCCCAAAGTGTCCACCATAAGCAAACTGATGACAGTGCTGCAAAATACTCAAGTGTTCTTCTTCTGGGACACACCTTCTGATGATTTGATCGGGGCAGAATTTGAACAAATAGGGGTCATCCCAATGGTATTGTCTAGATATAGATATTAACCTCTTCCTTTCTTGACTAGATGTACCTGGAGGAAACACCTTGGCAATTATATATATTCACTATATCTGCAGACCATGGGAGTAGGATATCAACTACAAACAACCACTCATCTAGAAAATTTTCATTCAATGGGAGCTCATCTCTTTCCTCCTCATGGAGTAATATGGATAATTGATCTGCCACAACATTCTCACAGCCCTTTTTGTCTCTAATCTCAAGGTCAAACTCTTGCAGTAGTAATACCCATCTGATCAATCTCGGTTTTGCATCTTTCTTGGCAAACAAATATCTCAAGGCAGCATGATTAGTGAATACAAAGACTTTTGAACCAATTAGGTGTGATCTGAACTTCTCCAAAGCAAATATGACAGCTGATAATTCTTTATCAATGGTAGAATAATTTAGCTGAGCATCATTCAATGTTCTAGAAGCGTAATAAATGGCATAAGGTACCTTATTGATTCTTTTACCCAAGACAGTTCCCAAAGCAAAGTCACTAGCATCACACATGAGCTCAAATGGTAGACACCATTCCGGTGCCCGCATTATTGGTGCAGATGTGAGCAACTTTTTCAGTGTGTTGAAAGCAATCATGCATTCGTCAGTCCATTGGAACTTGGCCTCCTTCCCTAGCAATGCACAGAGAGGTCTAGAGATCTTGGAGAAATCCTTGATGAACCTTCTATAGAATCTGGCATGTCCAAGAAAACTCCTCACCCCCTTCACTGTCAGAGGTGGGGGAAGCTTGGAGATGATGTCTATCTTAGCTTTATCCACCTTAATGCCCTTGCTTGAAATAGCATGACCAAATACAATGCCTTGTTGAACAATGAAGTGGCATTTTTTCCAATTGAGCACTAGGTTGCGTTCTTTACATCTCTTGAGTACATTCTTCAAATGGTTGAGGCATTCATCGAAACTAAATCCAAAAACACTAAAGTCATCCATAAATACCTCAATGGTTTTCTCCACCATATCTGAAAAAATGTTCATCATGCATCTTTGAAATGTGGCCGGGGCATTGCATTAGCCAAATAGAATCCTTCTGTAGGCGAATGTGCCAAAAGGACATGTGAAGGTGGTCTTCTCCTGATCCTCTGGTGCTATTGCAATCTGATTATAGCCACTGTACCCATCCAAGAAACAATAGTGGCTATGGCCAGCTAACCTCTCCAGCATTTGATCAATGAAGGGTAATGGAAAATGGTCTTTTCTTGTTATCTTGTTCAGCTTTCTATAATCAATGCATACCCTCCACCCAGTGGTTACTCTTGTAGGTATCAGCTCATCATCTTCATTCTTCACCATTGCGATCCCACTCTTTTTTGGCACTACTTGGACTGGACTAACCCATTTACTGTCTGAGATGGGATAGATGATGCCCACATGTAGCAGTTTTAATACCTCTGCCTTAACTACCTCCTTCATGTGAGGATTGAGTCTTCTCTGTGCATCCCTGGTTGGCTTTGCTTTATCTTCAAGGAAGATCTGATGCATGCACTTGGCTGGACTTATTCATTTGATGTCAGCAATGGTCCATCCCAAAGCAGTTTTATGTTCTCTAAGAACTCTCAATAGCTTTTCTTCTTCTTCACAACTCAAATTTGCAGCAATTATGACTGGTAGTGTCTTGTTTTCTCCTAAGTAGGCATATGTTAGGTGTTCTGGTAATTGCTTAAATTCCAACTTCGGTGCCTGGACAATAGAAGGAACAAGAGAGGTATTAGTAGGCTCAAGAATCTCAAAGGCAGGAGTGTACCTACTTGAATATTTTGGAGAGGCCTCCAGGAGGTGCACAGTTTCAATGATGTCATCAGTAACATCTTCAGGTTCTAGCTCAATGTCTTGCCTTGTGAAACTTAGGGTGAGGGTGGCCTCCAATGGATCTTTATGTTGGTCCTGCAAAACTGGCTCACTAACACCTTAGATCATACAAACACCAGAACAGTTTAAATCATCATGAGGTAATTTTAGTGCATCGAATATTTTGAACTCTATTATCTCACCATTTACCTTCATACTCACAATACCCTTTTTCACACCTATTGTGGTATCAACAGTTCTCATAAAGGGTCTTCCTAAAATAATAGATAAATGTGATGACATAGGAGATTCTTCCACATCCAACACAATAAAATCAGCAAGTAAAATGAATGTTCCTACCTTTACCAACACATTCTCAAGTATACCTCTTGGTCTTTTGATGCTTCTATCTGCCAATTGCAAGATGACAGAGGTTGGTTGAAGCTCCCCCACACCCAGCTTCTCATATATTGTGTAAGGCAGCAAATTGACCCCAGCTCCTAGAGCCAGCAATGCATGCTCAAAAAGATGGTCTCCTATCCTGCAAGGAATGGTAAAACATCGCGGATCTGTTAGCTTTGGTGGTAATTTTCTCAACAAAAATGTGCTTACCTCTTCTTTAAAGGCCACTGTCTCATGCTCCTGAAACTTCCTTTTGTTAGTGCAACAATGCTTTAAAAATTTAGCATAAGAAGGAATCTGTTTTATTGCATCTAACAAGGGAATATTGATTTCTACTTTCCTCAAAGTCTCAAAGATACCCATGAGTTGCTTTCCTTTCTTTGGTTTGACTAACCTTTTAGGGAAGGGTGGTGCATTCACCTTCTCCATTTTACTTACCTTGGAAGTTGAAACTTCATCTGGAGATGCTTGAGGTGGCTCTTCAGTTCCAATGACCTTGCCATTTCTGAGAACTGTGACTGCTTTTATCTGTTGGTGATCCCCTAGATAGGGTATTGTTTGGGCTGGAAATTCTTCCTACACTGTTGAGAAGTCACCAGGGTGTGTATCATATTCTCCAGTTGGTTCAATTTTGACTCTTGAGTTGGCTGGCTTGCTTGTTGGGGATCCTTTTGTTGTCCTTGATTGTTACTCCTTGAGAATTCAGGGTGGTTTTGCCACCATGGCTTGTAGGTGTTGGAGTATGGATTGTTCTTGTAGGGGTAGTTGTTTTGTCCCACATAGTGTGCTTGCTCCTGATCTGTAGATGAATATACATGGCAAGTTTCAGTAGCATGACCTACTTGAGAACATATGGCACATACCTGGAATTGGGTGGCTGGTTGATTAGGAGAGATGCTCTGAGTAGTCAAGGCGTTTGCAAGCATAAGGAATGCCTTCTACATGGCAACCATTTGATCTTGCACTCCGCTATTTTCTTCATTTGTGCCCTTACTACTTACACCTTGCCTCCTTCTGGATGGGAATTGTTGGGTGTGTTCACTCAACATCTCAAAGATCTCAATGGCCTCTTCACTGCTCTTTTCCATTAGCATACCTCCATAAGCTGTATCAACACTACCCTTGTTAAAATCATCTAAACCTTCATAGAAAATTTGTACCTGATCATCTTGAGGGATGTTGTGATGTGGGCACTTTAGAAGCAATGAATTGAAGTGATCCCATGCCTCGAAGAACAGATCTCCATCTCGTTGTTAGAACATTTGAAGTTCCCTTTTAAGTTGTTTTGTCTTTTAAGCTGGGAAAAACTTCTTTAGAAACTTGGTGGTTAATTCTTCCCAAGTATGAATAGAATCTGCAGGCAAGGAATTGTACCACAGTTTAGCACTATCTTTCAAAGAGAAAGGGAAGAGGACTAACCTGAGTCTCTCTGGAGTTTGGCCTTGAACATGTTCCAACTTGCATAAATCAAAGAATTCTATAAGATGCAAGCTGGGATCCTCAGTAGCTGTGCCTCTGAAGTGAGTCAATGCATTAAGGATTTAAGGAGAAATATAATAGCTGCCTTTCACCTCTGGTTGATATGCTATGCATGAGGGTCGATGGAGGTTTGCTAGAATGAAGGCCTGCTTCTTCGGTCTCCTCACCCGTGGTGGAGTTGCCTCTAATGGTCTTGGCCCAATTGGATTCTCTTGCAAATCTTCCATCTCAATTTTTTCCTCTTCTTCTTTGTCTCTAGGTCATTGTCGAATTGTCCTCTCAATTTTAGGATCGAGTGGAATAATAGTTGAGGCTTGAGATCGACGACTTTGCATCAACTGAATTGCTTCTTCAGTTAGGCAGTTTCAGTGCTGCTGGTCCGAAAGCTCCCCAGAACTGCGCTCGATCGTAGGTTGGTGCGCTCAACCGCATTCGGCTGACAATTGATTGCAAGCACAGAATGCTAATCCGCAACCTAAAATAGAAAACAAAAAAGTTAGGGAAAACAAAAAATCTATTTGATTTTTGATAACAACTAAATTTAAAATTGAAAATTAAAATAACACAACTAAAGGAAAATAATTCTAAACAAAATTCGCCGCAATCCCCAACAACAGCGCCAAAAACTTCTTGTGCCAATTACCTACCTAAATTAATAGGCAAATAATTGGATATTTTAGCCACAAGTGCACGAGGTCAACATAGTAGAATAGTGTGCAAATACTGAGTCATTCCCACGAGGATTGCTAGATTTTGCTTAAAATTAAATTCCAGAAGCAAAACAAAACAAAGATTGAATTTTGAATTGATGATAATAAAAAGGTAGGGCTTTGATATCCACCACTAATTATGCTTAGCTAATATATCAATATGCCAATATTTTGATCATGTTATGAATATCTAATGTTTGTCAACCTAAGGGCATTGGTGTCTACTCCTTAAGCTGTTGATTTTCGTAAGCAACGAATTACGTATGGATGTCTACTCTAATTCCTTTCTTTCTTAAAGGATTTAGAATGCGTGTCTACTAAGTTGTTCTTTAAGAAAGCATAAAAACTGTGGAAATTGACAAACACATGAGGCCTAGGGCATGGGTGTTTACTCACGGTTCCCCGTGTTGATTAACCCAAGAATCGCGGTGTGGATTTCTTTTGTTACTTATGTTAAACCCAGGACTCGGTCATCCAAATTGATTTAACTAACTAGTTCATACCACATGCACATGTTGATCAGGCACACACATATGAGAAATTCATGAAAACAAGCATTAATCAATTTAGATATCACAACAAAATCATCACAAGGGCACCAATATTGAATATCAACTAAACATAAGTAGGGCTTCAGTCTAGCCCTACTAAATAAATTAGCTACACATAGAATTGATGTTAAACATCTTTAATAAATAAAAGAAAAAGGAAAAGAATAAACCCGAAACTTGAACTTGAAGAGCTCCAATTCTTCTCCTCCCCAAGCTCCCTATTCTAGAGGTTTAAGGGTCTATTTATAGGCTTAAAAAGTCATTGGCAAACTAGTAAACCTAGGAATTTCATAGGGTTTCAAAACCTATTACAATTGGGAGTTGAAAAACCCTTATATGGAAAGAATGACAATTTGGCCGCCACTTGATATGTCTCCTGCGCACGGGTACGATCGATTGCAACCTGTGTACGCTCGATCACAGGTCTGCAATCGATCCTCTTCTGTCGTGCGTACGATTGCTCATGGCCTGATTTGTGCTTCGTCTTCTCTGGTATAGCGCTCGATCGCGGGGAAGCTGTGATCGATCACAGTGTCAGGGGCTTCGATTTTTTCTATCTTCTCTCTTTGAGCCCAAATCTTCCAGATTTACTTCCTTTTCTTCCAAAAGCCTACAAAAGTGTGGAAAACACAAAAATGAATTAAAAAGACCTAATTAACTAAACCCAAAGGAATAAAACATGTAAGTTAAGGGCTGAAAATATCAATATTTTAGCACTTAACACCACACAACAGTACTGAGGCTATTGTGAGTTCTTAATGTTTTGGTGTTGCGACAGTGCGCTCGAGCGCCAATTCCATGGAGATCGAGTACAAGTGCATTGCAATCGAGCGTACAACCAGACAGCAGTACCAAAGCTGCTGTTATGTTGAGTCTGTTTTTATTTTATTTTTTTCTATTTTTGTTTTCTATTTTATTTTATTTTATCTTTCTGTTCTTTATTGTTTTTATTTTTTTTTTATTGATTTTCGTTTTTTTTTTATTTAAATTTTTTTCTAACCTTTTTTGTTTACTATTTTTGCTAGTTTATTTCTGATCTGCAGCAGTGCGATCGAGCATATGTCCTCTATGAGTGAGCGCACCACTTCCAGAAAGCAGCACTGAAGCTGCTGTTGCCGTTGTTCTATTTTCATCCGCAACAGTGCGATTGAGCGCACCACTGCTAGACTATTTTTATTCTACGGCAGTGAAGCCGAGCACCCAATAAGAGGAATCGAGCGTATCACTATGATCGATCGCATGTCCTATACTATCGAGTGCACATCTAGATAGCAGTACTGAAGTTGTTGTAAATTCCAAATCTGATTGGTTTCTTTTTCATCCAGGATCACCAATATCAAAATTTAGCCATTATTCCATACGATGCCTACCCTATGCATTTGAGCCCTCCATCAGGCCAAGATACATGATCTCATTCCAAGTTTTATTATCTCCATTGTTGTTCAATTTTTATTCTTTGATTATATTTTTACAACAATGTGTTGCACTTCACTGGTATTTGGTTGGAGTATTTATTTGTTTTAAGGACAAGTGTTCTTGCAAGTTTGGGGGTATGATATGAGCCATACTTATTCCAACTAGCATCTCACAAAGAATAGTAGCACTGAAGCTACTATCAATAGTCTGGTTGAAGACGGTAAACTTAGCGCTCTTGGGAGGCAACCCATTCCATGATAAAATGTCTTGCATTCAAGTTTGGGGGTATGCTACGAGCCATACCTTTGTCCAACCAGTTTTCTCATCTCCCAGGTAAGATCTTTCCATGTTTTCCTACACATTGAGGACAACGTGTAATTTGTGTTTGGGGTTATGGGGAACACACACACACTTTATCTAAAAAATTTTGAACTTTTTTTTTTTTTTTTTTGAAAAAAAATTTGAAAAAAATGCATGTTCATGATATTCATGAGATTTTAGTTGATCTACAAAACTGTGATTTGAATTTCATTGTTGAGCTTAAAATTTTGAACACATGATCTGATGGCGAGATTTCAAAGTATGGTTACTTTTGACATTTGAGAATTTACTTGTTTTAATTTTAAATTGCCACAAGCACATTAGCGCAAAATTTGTGGGGTATGACATGTGATTCCGATTGGATATGTTTCAATGTCTTGGGTGAAACTGGGTGACTTGTTGGATGGATACTTTGGCATATATATGAAAAGAAAAAAAGGAAAAGAAAGAAAAAAGTTGATCATTGTGAGATTTTTGCTAAGTAACTAGACCTCTTGCCTCATTAAGCAATGAGTGTTCATGTCAAAAAGTGAAAATTTTAATATGGTTAATATCATGGCTAGTTTGGTTTCATAGCCTTTTTGACTCGAGTTAGTAAGTCCGTATAGGTGTGTCTTTACACCCAATTCCCTAAAACCATCTGGTTTGGGAGTCATTGACTTAACACTCGGTACATGGGTCAATTAAAAAGCTTAAGGGAACTAAGCATTGTAGAGCTTGAAAAGTAAAGAAAAGAAAGTTATGCCTTGGTTATTCATTCCGGGAGTCCCAGTGAACTTTGAGGTATTGAGTCATTGCACATTGGAAATAATTTGGAAGCCTCATAGTTATGTGTTAGTTCACTTTACACTAAATTGAACTTATGATGCCTTAGCTTGTCTTTTGTAAGTGATTAGACTTTGGAATTCCAATTCATTGTGAAGATGAAGTTTATTTATCTCTTTAAGCTTGGTAATAAATGAAAATCAATGATACTTCAACCTTTGGGATAACATGAATTTTGCATAATGTTTGTTGGTAACATTTCTATTAAACCCTTACGAGACTTCACTCGTCCGACTAGAGAAACCTAGGGTTTAAAAGGCTTGTTGTATATGCTAAATGCAATCGTACATCCCATGAAAAAATGATTTATCTTTTTGTCTTTATTTTTAGTTTTGGATTGCTAAGGGACCAGTAATATATAAGTTTGGGGATGTGATAAGAGCTAAAATAGTCATATTTTAGCGCCTTAATTTGCATACGTTAGGCTCTTAGTTTTATTATTATTTGATGTTTTGTTTCCTTTTTGGGTTTTATGTCTTTTTATAGGTTTTTGAAGAAAATGAAGCATTTCTGAAATTTTTTGACTTAAAGGGCATTTTTAGGAAAATCTGGAGATTGAGATCAAGCACATGCAGACTAGGCTCGAGCATAGGCATGTGCTTGAGCGCTCATATGCCAGAGAACAAGGAGTGAGCGCAGCAGCTGCGCTAGCACACACAAGAAACAGGCTCGAACGCATCAGCGCTCGAGCGCACACAGACAAGGATTGAGAGTATGCTTGCACTCGAGCGCACCTCACCTATCGAGCGCACTTGTGCGCTGGAGAAAAATCAGATGTGGCCAAGACTCCTTTTTCAACCCAAATTTGGTTTTCAAAGTCCTACTTGTGCTAGGAAATAAACCTCCGATTTTATTAGGTTTTCAAGGGTTCTATGTTTTCCTAAACCTATAAATAGACTACTAAGCCTATAGGAAAAAGGGTGGAGAAGCAGACACAAGCTTTGGAAAAGAATTGAAGGCTAGATCAAGAAGAGTTTGGGTTTTTCTTCTCTTCCCCTTTTATTTTGTTATGTAATGAGTCTTTTAATTAGGGCTGGTTTGAAGCTCTAATCATGTCTCTTTAGGGTTGCAATATTGGCGCAGTTGCTACAATTATCTTTTGGTGTTTAATTTGATTACTTCCTATGTACTTGAATTCTTCATACGAATGTGTTTGATCATATGCATGTGTTTAGATTTATGTTATTTAAGTCAATTTGGATGGCCAAGTCTTGGGCTTAATAAAGTGACAAAAGAACCCCATCACAGGTTTTTGGGCTAATCAACATGGGGAACCGAGAGTAGATACCGTGCCCTCAGCCTTGTGTGGTTGTCAATTTTCATAAATTTATGCTTCCTTCAAGAATAATTTAGTAGATACCATGTTAAATCCTTTGGGAAACAAAAGAACTAGAGTAAATACGATGCCTAGTTCATTGTTTAGAGAAATCAATAGCTTAAGGAGTAGATATCATGCCCTTATGTTGACAAACATTGGATATCTAAGATAATTGGAATATTGGCATATTATTAGTCTTATTTGAGTATGGTTAGTGGTGGATTTCAAACCCCTAATCTTTTTTAGTTTTAGTATTTCTTTTATATTATTTCTTCAATTTAATTCAATTTGTGACAATTGTTTTAAACCTGTTAATTAAGTAAGAAATTACATTCTAAGCATAACTTACCAATCCTCGTGGGAATGATCTCGTATTTACCTACTATACTATCGTTTTGATCTTGTGCACTTGTGAGTAAAACGTACCAAGTATTTGCCTATTAATTTAGGTGGGTAACTGTCACAACGGGATTGCATAAATATTTATTAAAAATTGTAATTATATATTTAAATTAGATAAAACAATTTAAAACTAAATTATTATATTTAAATTGTAAAAATATTCTAAAAGATTTTGGGAGCCGAACAATTGATGTGACTATTGATCGATCGATGGAACCTTAGCATTGAATGAAATGGATGTTAAAAGTGCCTTTTTGAATCGGATTCTTGAAGAAGAAGTCTATGTAGTACAACCAAAAGGGTTCAATGATCCTCATCATATTGATCATGTGTACAAAATGAAGAAGGCTTTTGTATGGGTTGAAATAAGCACTTAGAGTATGGTATGAGAAACTCATGTCATATCTCACCTCACATGGGTTCATTCGTGGAACAGCAGATTGTACTCTGTTCATTCGAAAGAAGGGAAAGGATATATTGATTGCTCAAATCTATGTTGACAACATAGTGTTTGGAGCTACAATTGACTTTCATTCTCACACTTTTGCTGAGAAAATGAAGAAAATATTTGAAATGAGTATGATTGGAGAGCTGTCATATTTATGAGGTCTACAGGTTCAACAATCAGACCTCGAAATGTTTGTCTCTCGGGCCAAGTATGCCAAGGAGCTTTTGAAAAAATTTGGCCTTGATGGAAATAGTCACGTTCGCACTCCGATGAGTATCAGTGTGAAACTTTCAGCAAATCTTACTGGAAACAAAGTTAATCAAACACTCTACAGAAGTATGATTGAGAGTCTTTAATACCTTACTGCTAGCAGACCTAACATATCCTTCAGTGTTGGTGTGTGTGCTCTAATGTGGCCTTTTTATGTCCAAAAATATCAATAATAAAATTACTACTCGCAATAGTACGGATCCTCATAGGATATGGCTATATTGAGGGTGTCGAACCTCAAGGACTGCGTGGGTGTTGTTATCAAGCTTTTCAAGATCAAATATAACTTAATTCAAGTATGATTGAATTGTTTTGTTTTTATAAAAGTAAATGCATAAAAGTAAAGATAGATGATGAGAGATAGAATAGGGGGGATTTCATCACTAACCGCATAACAATGGTCAATCATATATTAGTAAGGAAAATTCGTGCTATGCATAATATAGGGGTCGTCTCACTCTAGTAGTCAAGAAAATACTATCATTAAGAAAAAATTATGATCCATCTCCGGTTAGCACGAACCGTCCACCTAACCACTAAGATGCGGTACGATCCGTCTTCCCTAGGTATGGATTATCTAATTCCTTAATAGGCTACACACAATCAAGGGAATATTATAACCCATTTTCGGTTGGTACGAACTGTCTACCTAAATTACACTACACTAGGGTGTAGTACAATCCGTCTTCCCTAGGCATGACCTATCTATCCCTCTTGATTATGTGTCAGTTAAAACTGTTGTATAACAATCATTCAAATAATCATAGAAAATATGAAGGATTGAGATCAATCAATATAAAAGACTTTCTAAGACAAGAGAATAAATTCATAATGATTGAATATAAACATTAAGATCAATGCTCACAGTTATACAACCATCATGAATATAGAAAAACCCAAATCAATATACAATTAAATCATTGTTACTTGGAAAGGGCTACATCAACACCCTATTATGAGCTTAGCTGCTCATGGTGGTGCTAGAATGGCCTCCTGCCATTATCCTCTTATCTTTAACTCTTCAAGCCTCAAAGAAGATATTTTCTGTCTAAAACTAAGCACACCTTCTCTTGAAGCTTAAGGGTCTATTTATAGGGAGCAAACAAGCCCTATAAGCCCTAAAAAACCTAGAAAAGTCGTAGGTACTCTCAGTTGGAATAGGAGACTGAAGGCCTTCTTCAGGGTGGATTTGGGCTCTTTCTACATGCTAGAGAAGCCCGAGTGCGCTGAATCCCACTTATGGTGCGCTCGAGTGTACTTGTGATGCCTTCGATCCCACTTGTGGGGCGCGCTAGCGCACCTACACATGTGGCTGTTTTGCGCTCTTATCTTGCGGGGCGATTTTTGCATAGTAAACTTCTGAATTAAGAAATTTGTATTTCATAATAATTTATAGCATTGTGAGTTAGCTTTCCACTGCCACTTGTTTCACCTTAATACGATACTCGAATAGAAAGTTAGGGTCAAAATACTGAGACATGTGTTAGGTATTCTCAAAGTATGCTTTAAGCCCGAAATCAATGGTTATTCTTGTATTCTTCCTAAGAACCTGAAAACACTAAAACAACATAAAATCGAACAAATAACAACACTAAAGAATTATCATATATGAGTTAAGGGGCTTGAATGTGCAATATTCAGTGCTTATCACACCCCCAAACTTACATATTGCCAATCCCTTAGCAGTACATAATCGGAAATAAAATTGAAAAACAGTAAGATAAATCCTTCTCTCGTGGGATGTACGATTGCATTTAATGTATGCAACAAGCTTTTTAAACTACCGAGGAACTACGAGAGAGGTAGGAAAATGGGCTTTGTTTCAAGTGCAATGACAAATACTGCCCAGGTCATCGCTGCAAACATCTCTTTATGATCGAGGCATGTTTGGGGAAAGATGATGATGGAGATGAAGAGGGCAAAGAATACATCTTGCAGCAATTTCCACCTTGAGGACAAGGGCGTTGTTAGGGGACGGGAATGATATATTCCTTTCTTAGGGCTCAAATAAATCTCTATTTTTTTCTGCTTTTATTTTCTAGTCTAATAAGGAATATATTTTCCAACATGGAAAATATATAAAAAAACTAATACGGTTAACCATGTCGTCGAACATGGTTAACCTTCCAGCTTTGCTCTAGAGACCTACCCAAGTCTCATAAGAGATAGCACCTCCACACTCATATAGGTGGTATCCATCAGGAACACCCCAAATTTCTTTGATTTGATTGATTTGATTTGATTTTTTTTTTTTTTTTTTTTTGAGAAAGTTATGTGGGTAATAAGTTTGGTCAACTTGTGAGTTTGGTTAAAAGAGTCTAACTCTACCACGATTCATTAAATTCCTACTTATTTAGCCTAGTTGTGGTTAATGCTTTGATGGGTTTTCTTTAACCAATTTGACCATTTGGTCATAAAGTTTTTCTAGACTTTGGATAGAAAAAAATGTGAGCTTCCTTTATATATATTAAGCCAACTTTCTTGTCTATGTGTGTCACAAAAAAGGTATATATATGTTACTTCTACGTTTTCAATTACGGAATTGTTATTCTTCAAGAAAAGATTTGGGTTGTTCTATAATTTGTCTTCGTTCTTGGAAGTGTGTCCTTAACGAAGGAAGATACTATAGTCTAATCCTGGAGGTTGCGTGTCAAGAGATTTGATCGCACTAAGTTATATACTTCGGGAAGCACAAATCAACCTTTAAAGACAACGCTCTTGCGTGATTCTATATCATATTGTGAGATCTTTCTATACTCTACTTTTCATCTCTTCTATTTTATTTATTTTATTGTTAATTTTTAAATTGTAATTATTTTATATTAATGAGAATTTATGCACCATCCAAAATTATTTCCAATAGCAAACAAGTTAAAACTTCTCGAGCGTCCTCAATAAGATGTCCATATCGGCTCCAGCTTCTACAATCTTTATTGAGTGTCTACACCACTTAGAGGGCATCAGCTTCCAGAACCATCATGTAAAAACCCAGTTCCCGACAAAAGTTAATGGCCCTTAACGCTGCAGCTGCCTTCGCAATATCAGGCTTGATGTTGTAGTCTTTTGGTGCTAGGAAAGGTGCCAACACCTCTCCCATACCATCTCTAACTACCACACCAATACCCATTTTCCTTTTATTCTTAAGTCACAACATCTTTCCGAGACTTTGCTAATTGAAATGCCTCCAAAGATTCTGAGGCACACCCTATCACTGTTGTAGAAGGACTAACCTTTTTCCCATAAACAAGGGCGTTCCGTCGAAGCCATAACATTCTTGCAACCACCGCCATGAGGTCTATATCCTCCTTACTCAGAAAATGAAAGAGCTCCTCCAAGATAAACACAAATTCCTCATTATGGATGCTTCTTTTTTGGATTTTACTACCACACATACTTCATATAGCCTTCGCAACTGGGCAGCTCCACAAAACAGGCAATAGAGAAAAAGTATTTAATGAAAATCAAGAAAATATGGATGGTACTCCATAAGATTTTTGTATAAAACTATTATTTATTATCGTACTAAACACCAAAACATACGGAAAATATTTTACGCCGAACAAGTTGTACCTAATTGATGTTCCAACATATTATATTATAGTCTTAATAGTACTATATATTCTCCCAACATTACCATACATTATTTTCTAGAAAAAAAAATAATAAATTAGAGGCGTGCATAAAAACATTATCTAATATAATGTAATATTATAGTTGAGCCACCCCCACGGTCTATATAAGTGGTTTCGGTCACCTCCATTTTGCTTTTTAGGGGTAGTTAGCCCTTGGCCCAAATGGGTGGTCCTTAGCATCTTTATTTATTTAATTTTTATTATTACACATTGCCGCATGTCACGTCTTTTATTGGATTGAAGCGGACCATCAATTTTATAGAAGGAAGTACTATTTTCATTTTTAGACATAAAAGAAAATATCATTTACAATAAAAATTGAAACTTTAGTGAAAAAAAAAAGAAAAAAGGAAGCATAATCATATTGGGTAATGAGCTTTTATCCCTTTCTATTAGGGGAAATATCTTAGAAAAAGAAGAGTGAACGGTGGGGCGAAAGGTTTTGGTAGTTGGAGCTTCCTATTGAACTTTTCATTTCTAATATTTCTCTAAAATTTTAACAAAATCTACAAAAAGTATTATTTATCAAATTTTTTACCCAAAATTAAGTCTAACATATGTTAGGCTTCCTCTCCAAATATAAAGACACCAAAGCAAAAGTTATTTATTTTTCGGATTATTTTATTTCAATGGCACAAGTTTTTTTTTTTTTTTTTTTTTTTTTTTTTCTCTCCTTTTTTTTTTTCCCTCCATAGGGTATTTATCAATAAGTTTCATCCTCTCCACTTTTACTTTTTCTTCCCTTCCATATTTCTTTTCGTCACACAACCACGGAGCGAGTTGAGAGAGAAGCCACAAAGAGAGAATTGTTCTTTTCTGTCCGTTGTCCGCCATCCACAACTTTCTTCAAGTATAGCAAGGTTGCTTCAAATTGCCATTATTTATTTCTTGTTTCATCTTTGGTTGGGTTTGATTGTAAATTAATATATATATATTTGTTTGGAAGGACTACGTGATGTTGATATTTCCTTTTTCATAACAAGTTTTGCAATTATCTCCAACTCTTTGTCAGAGTCTGACTCGATAAGAAACATTTTATGAATAAGAGAACGATCCATAGAAAGAAAACAAAGATCGAAAGTGAAGGATTTGGGATTACAAATTGCCAAGAAAACGATAAGCTGAAATCAATTTTATGCCAATTCTAAACTGAGTCTTAAATAAATGGTGCGAATGGCTTGAATTAAAGTGGTTGGTTCGTTTGTTCATTGATTTGCCTTGAAAAATATGGTTTCGATTTATTGATTGCCAATAGAATGCATTACAAAGTTGTAAATTCACGTTGCCAGAACTGCATCCTCTTCAGTTAAATAAACTCGAGAGTATTTAATTAGTTTTATTTGAAGAGTATTTTCGTATTTTAATCTTTTGAGGGAATAAAAATACCCCTCAAATTGAACTAACTAGATATCTTCCTGTTTAAATAAACTGGAGAGAATTCTAATTCACCTGTGAAAAAAAAAAAATGACATAGTTAGATGTTTTATTTTTTTTAATAATCCAATTTATAATCCGTTGGAAAATAGGAAGGCACTTTTAGGCGGCTAAGAGCATTCCTTGTAGCCTCATTAAAACTATTTTTTGGTTATTTTAGTGATGTAATTTAATAAAAGTGACTAAAATCTTCCATTTTTAGCTTCACTTTTTTAGTCCAAAATTAATGGTGAGTGAATGTACTATTTACACACCAAATGAATAAAAAATAATATAATTTTTCTCTCTCCTTTCATATTTTTTGAAAAAGTAAAAAATATATATAAAGAAGTATTTGAAAAAGAATATTTAAATAAAATAGTGAAAGTTAATAGTTAAAATAGTGAGATTACTAAGGTTAGTTTAAAAAGTGGATAGTTAAAATAAAAAAACGTGTATTTTTAGTTATTTTTTTTTACTAAAATTTGCCAAGTTTATTACGACAAATAGTCAGAGTCCTGGCAACGTGCATCCTACAAACGTGGACGACTTGTCGCTACCGAACAGTTTACAAGTTGTTCAAGTGCGGGGCCGGCTATTAAATGCAATACGGCATCTCCATACAGTCAAATATCTCGTCCTTGAATTATCGCCTTATCGGTGTGGACTGGAAAAGGGAAAACCACTTGTGAGGGGGACAGGTGCTTCTGGGGACAGAGACGGACAGGGACACAGGGTAGCAAGTAGCATATACTCATTTACATTAGGAATTTTGAAAGTTATTTTTAGAATAATATATTTTTTATTTATTGGTTGGTTCATTTATTTATTGCCATAATAAAATTCACATTACATTTAAGTATAGTTGTTGAGGTTCAACAATATTGCTGTTCACTTGGACGGACTTTAGAATATGCCTTACGAGGTACGATTTTAAATGTTATAAAATGATTTCGTTTTCATTAATTTTTAGAAAAAATGGTCAAAAACTCAATCTAATAAATAATATCAAAGTCACATGAGTTCCAGTCGTAGAAATCTCATGTTAAGCGAGGAATTATTAAGGTTGACCAATGCTACTATGCTCACTTGGACGGTTGGTAGTTGATCTCAGTTATTGAAATTGTTATAAGGCTCAAGGTAAAGAAGCATAGTTGTGATCATTGACGACTTGGAGTTGGGAAATTGAAAGGGAAGATTCTGATCAAGAGGCTCAAGGCAAACCAAGGGAAAATATTGGAAATTGAAAGGGGATAGATTGGTTCTGTTGGGGTGGCCAACGAGAGGCTTGCAGTCCAGCCCTCTGCCACCAACACCGAAGCTACTGAAAAATGCTATGTCGACTCCAAAAACTTGTTTATCACAATTTATGCGAAATTAATACTATAAAGTAATAAACAATTCAATCACTTAAAATATATAAACCAATAAAGAGGCAGATACAGATATTTTGGTTACGAAGATAAAACCTTTTAGAAACCGATCTAAAAATAAAACCTCTCCGGGGCAACCAAACTCAGGAAATCACTATCAAAAGATTATCCAGAGATTACAGACACTAGAAACACTTACAACCCTTTGCAAGACCTTGGCGCTGTAAGATCGACAAGCCTACAACTCGTCTCCTTACTCACAATCTTCTTCAACGTGATTCTCCTTTATCGGATCCTTTCGATAGACTTCTTAACTATAGATTTATCAAAGGAATAACTAAAACTCTAAAAAATTCAATTTAACGCTCACCACATATGATCTCTCTTAGCACAGCCTCTGACGAACTCTCTAGGGGTGAAATTCATGCCTCTATCTTTTATAATGATGTATATATATATATCAGTATATCAAGCCTTAGACCTGGGTCCACTAAAAACAGGTTTTTTGGCATATTACATACGGGGCGTCCGGATAGGTTAATGGGCGGTCTAGACAGAGCCTTGCGGAGGAAAAATATGCTTGATAGAACGCGTGTCCGGACAACCTAGCACCGTGTCCGAACATGGCCTGCAGTGGGGAGAAAACCGCATTTTGGAAATGTTGTTTAGCCTTGATCAACAGCTCTGATCGATGAGCGTTTGTGGTTCGATTGAGCTAAAATTTTGCAGAGACGTTCATGACACATGAGTTTACATTATGAATGGTGGAGATTTGATTCTGAGCATTCTATATCAGTGTTTGAGCCGGTGGACAGTAACTTTTGCATTTTGGAACTAAATTAAGCCAACACAAGAACTAACAAACTCCCCCTTTGGCAATTCGGTGACAAAACCAAAATGTTAAGCTAATCCCATCATCTCCCCATATTTACTTCCCCTTTTTGTCATAGAATAACAAAATGTCTTCATGTTTCCTGAAACACTTGACAAAATACATTCAAGCATATGTGAAACAAGAATACATAAATAAAAGTCATGATCACAAAAAAAAATGATGTAGAATGTAAGATGATGAACACACATCACCAAAAACTCCCCCTCAACATATGACTCAATAATCAACAAGAAGCTAAAAAAGCAAAACATGTTTCTCCCCTCAAAAGCCAAATGAACACACATGATACACGCATCAATGACTCATGTATTTCAACAATGAATATCCCAAACATGCTCAAAATATGCAAAATATACATGAGACTAGAAATGGCAAGGAACTCATATTGCTTAACCCAAGCAAAAGACAAAATATTCTATTTAACCTATGCTTGTGTGGTGTGTGTATGTGTGTGTGTGTAAGCCATCAAATGAAAAAAATTACCAACTTACAACACGAAGGGAAAGTTTTACCAACATAAGGTTTTGACAAGTATATCAAATCAAAAGTCAAACCTTATTATACTAGGGCCAAGCCACTCTCATCCAATATATTCCTTTTTTTAAAAAAATTTGTACAAGTTTGACACAGTCAAATAAATTCCATACGAAACATGATATTTTGAATTTTTTTTTTGTTATTACATTTTACTTCTTTTTCTCTTTAAGAAAGTGTTTTAAACTTTTGATGTTTATCACAAAAGGAGGAAAGCATAAATTTTTAAGCCCTAAGTTCAACTAGCGTATGGTCAATTTGCAAAAAAAATATGACTACTCAAAACCTCATCTAGTTACCTAACATTCCTCACATTTAAAGTTAAGAAATAACCTCAAATTCAGCTTAAATGTGCACAAAAGAGTAAGTAAAGGCAAAATGTACCACATAAGCTTAGACTTTAGGTAACCACAATAATAAGTCTATTGAGCAAATTTTCATCTCATGCATATTAAGAACATTCCAAGACACAAGGAATTAAATCTATGAAAGAAACATGAGAAATTAATGGACTATGTAGGTGCAGAAGACAAACGAAAGAAAAGAAAACAATAAAAGTAACATATTTTTGTCTTATTGAAATTTTTCACAAAAGAAATGTACACAAATGAAAACAAATGAAAAACAAACAAAAATACAATGCAAAAAAACAAAAAAAAAGCTTAAATTGAGATTACAACGGGCAATAAATGAATGTCTTTTAGCATTAAACTTTCATCATATCTTATAGGTCTCACAACAAAATAATGATTTAGTTTAATAACTACTTCTAGGTTTTCACAAGACATTACATATTCATGAACACTTGATTAGTAAGTAGATAAAAATCTTGGTGGTCCGCACACAACATTTCATCTATAAGCCTTTCAAAAATCATGATATATGTTTCTTAAAAAGTCCTTTATGAATATGCCTCATAACAAGAATCTCAAAATTAACGGCTATGATCATCAAAAAAAAAAGAAAAAAAAAAAAAATGAAGTGGATTCCTGTAATGGGTTTCGAATCTGTTGTGGGTTGGATTCCTGGAAGTTTTGTGAGATTGCAGTTATGGGTCTTTCCTCTGTTTGGGTAATATTTTATTTCCACCATCTGTTTTGGTACTGTAATTTCTATCTCTTTCAAAGTCTTTCCTCTGTTTTGCTTCTTGAATTAATGGGTGAAAATTTGGTTGCCTTATTGTCGATACCCATGGAATTTGTAGGTTCAATTGATAGACCCATGAAATGATTTCTTTTGGGTTTTCTTTTTCTCCTTCTGCTTTCCATTTTTGTCGTAGCTTTAGGTGCTTTTGTGGGTTTTGTGTATGGATTTCTGAGTATCTTTCTGTTCTTCTTTTGCAATATTTTTGAGAACTGCATTAGGATCAGGGGGCTTAAGTCAACTCAAGTTAAAAAGGTTGAAAAGGTTATGAGTTTGGTTAGTCATTTTGCTTAATTCGGTGTTTTTGATGGAGATGAGTTTTATTAAAAAATAAAAAATAAAAAAAAAATAAAAAGCATATTATTTTCATAAAATAGTGAAAAAAATTTAGATAAGCTGAGGAATAAGTTTTCGAAAATTAGTTAATTAAAATAGCAAAAATAGATTTTGGTTTTTCATTTTGCATCGAAAACGGACTAAGCCATCATAAATGCTCTTACCTTTCCCCTACTCACCAACTGGACTTCCCCCTATCAAGAAAAATGGATATCTACCATTTAATATATTTAATATTTTGTAATTTGTAATAGTACAAAAAAATTGATATAAACATAATTCAAGATGCAAATTAATAAATATTTCATAACCCATTAGATATATAACACAAATCATTCTAAGCTTCTAATTCTAGGAAAAAAAAAAAAAAAAAAAAAGCTACAGTAATTTATGGCTTTGCTACAATTGCTAGGCTCGCCAAATTCTTTTTTTATTCACCTGAATGTTTTAGTTTTGAAAAGTGTTTGAGTGAGATAAGGTTTTGTGATGCTTTTGTGTATTGAATTATTTTTTAATGATTTATTTTGAGATTAAAAATAAAAATAAAAATAAAAAAAATCAAGCAAAAAATCAAATACATTATTTTTTAATGTATCCATCCCTTGGAGAGGGGGGTGGCTTGCCAGAGGTGGGGGTGTCCCGTGTGGCCATGCTAGCCCATAGGGTAGCTGCACGCCATCCCTGGCCACCTCTTGACCCTCCTATGGGCGGAAACAGATTCTTTTCATTTCATTATATCTATTTAGTGCAACTAAGAGAGCATACTTGTCAAAAATATTTTGCCCAAAAAACAAATGGACAATATTATCTTCCTAAATGCACTAATGAATCTTTTTTATTTCATGTGCAATAGAAAGGATCCTTTTTGCCCATGGGCTGGGGTGGCTTCTCCCCAAGAGGCAGTCACCTTTATTTTATTTTATTTTTTTAAAGTAATTTTTAAATTTGATATATTTATATATTTTTTAATCTAGAAAATAAGGGTGTTATAGCAATATAATTAAAAAAAAGTGGCATTTTTGACACACTTTGATAATTTTATGTATTACTTTAGCATACTTATCCATTAATGCAGTTAATTTTAAAATAACAGTTAGTTTAGGGAAATTTTTTATATTTTTCCCTTGTTAATAGTATAACTTCATGGATTAATTTTGTATTTTTTTTTTAAATGAATATAAAAATGATAAAGAAAATATCTAAATAAAATAGAAAAATATTTAGAAATTGAAATATAATGTTTTGTAAAATGAATAGTTAAAATAAAAAATATAGCTAAAAGCTGGAAAAACTTTGCCTAGGCTAGTGCTAATGCTCTTTGCATTGAACTAGTTATTGCCACGCCAATCTTAAAATTTGTTAAAGTTATTCTCGAAATCTACCCTGCAACTATAGCATTTTTTTTAAAAATTTAATTAAGGAAAATGCTAAGTGTTCTTCTGGTGTCCTTCCAACTATGATGTGACTTTTAAAATCACCAATAGATTAAAAATCAATAATGACAATCTTAAATTCAACGATAATTTTAAAAGTTACATCATATTTAAAGAATACTAGGAGAATATTAGAAGAACACATAGCATTTCCCATTTGTTATACTCTCCATATATGGAGAAGAAAAAAAAAAAGATGATATTAAATAAAACAATAGATATAATATTATTAAGACTATAATTTCAATAAAGTAGTGAAAAAATTGAAAGGGTGGGATGTGGGGTGTTTTTTAAAAAATGAGTTGTTTTTATTTTTATTTTTATTTTATATTTTTAAGACAAAAAAAGAAAAAGAAAAAAGAGTAGTTAAAACATAAACAATTGAGTTTCTAACTGAAAAAGTATTTTAAAAGTTATTAAAAAATAAATACAGTGGAGAAATATTTAGAGTGTGATGTATGGTATTTTCAAGAAGTGAGAAGCTAAATTAGAAAAAAAAATAGGATTGATTGTTAATGTATTTTGGAGGTATATATTTTTTGTTTTATATTTAAAAAAATGTGTTTTAGTATAACATACATGTACACTTTTTTAATATGTTGAAAAATGTTTTATGTATTTTGTATTTTAGGTTGTTTGTCAATTATTATTATTATTATTATTATTATTATTATTATTATCTTGAATTATTCTTATTTTGTGGAAGCAACGTGGAAATAGTGTCCACTGTTTTTATTTTTTATTTTTTTTATTTATTTATTTTTATATATCCAATGTTCTTATTTATTTTTTGTTTTGGTGATTGTCCACTGTTCTTATTTTGGAGAGTTGCTTTCCATATCTCTTCTTGTCTCTCAACAGCTACTCGATCTCCATGTTTGAAATGTGAAGCACTGTTGTTAATTTTGAACCTGTGGGTGCCTTCTCCTTAATCAATACCGGCCCCAACCAAGAGAAAATCCCCAAAAGAGAGAGAGAGAGAGAGAGAGAGAGAGAGAGCAAAAATAGGAGGAGGGAAGACAAGCAACAATGGCCGACAATGTCGTTAATGTTCTTCTACAGCAACTACCCCTACTCATACAAGGAGCAAGTTTCCTTTCTGAAGTTGAAGATGAAGTCAAGTCATTTCAAAGGGAGCTTGAGAGGATAAATATCTTCCTTGAGAACTCCAATGTGAAACAAGGCAAGCATGAAAATGTGAAGGTGTTAGTCAGGCAAATCACAGAAGTTTGCTTATGAGGCTGAGGATGTTATCGACACGTTTATCCTCAAAGTCGAAGAACAAAGGAAGAGGAATATTGCAGGGAAGATAGTCTATGGCATTATGCATGCAAAAATGCTCCGTGATGTTGCAAAGAAGATAGAAGGCCTCAACAAAGAGATCAAAAAAATCTATGACAATATAGAAAAGTACGAAATTGAAAAAGATGAAATAAGTGTAGATACAGAAACAGAGAAGGCAATGCACAGACGTAGGAGATACGTCGAGGAAGATGAAGTGGTGGGCTTCGTTAATGACTCTTATACATTGGCGAATCAACTTACTTATGAAACAGAGAATTCAAATCTTGATGTCATTTCAATCGTTGGCATGGGTGGGCTGGGAAAGACCACTCTTGCAAGAAAAATCTACAATAATGATCACGTTAAGAGCCACTTTCATTGCCGTGTATGGGTGTATGTATCTCAAAACCAGTGAATTATTGCTTCAAATTTTAAAATCTCAGATGCCAATATCAGATGAGTTGACAACGAAACTCAAAGGGATGAGTGAGGAACATGCAAAAGTGTTCCTAGTAGAGAAGTTGCACAAATGCTTGCAAGGGAAGAGGTACTTAGTAGTCATGGACGACATCTGGAAAACCCAAGACTGGAATGAGGTAAAAGATGCTTTTCCTATAACTCCAATGGAAGCAGAATATTAATCACCAGCCGTATAAAAGAAGTCGCCTTACATGCAAGCCTTATGTTAGGGATGAACACCAATTTTAGATGCTTAGCGGAATTAATCTACCCCTCTTTGTGCAAATTAAATAGTAACACAATAGCAAAATAATAATCAAGCAAACCCACAAGCAAGACACCAAGATTTTTACGTGGAAAACCCTCCAATGCGAAGGTAAAAACCACGGGACTTAGTCCAGTCAAATCTTCCACTATCAACAATAATGAGTTTACAATTGTCTTCCCTAGAGAAATATCTAGAGGTTATCACATCATCAAGAATACATGCATTCTTGGATTAAACATAAATTCATCACCCTAAAGTGGATTCCAACAAGAATAAAGAAAGATCTCACCAAGTAGGTATTAGCAACCAAGCGATTGGAGAGGAATTCCAACAATCGACACCAGTCAATACGTAGCACTCGTCGTCAGGAGCAACACTCTAAAATTGCATCAAGATCGAACCACAAACGACCTTCCAATCTCTGACGGATGTGAAAAAAGCGAAACCTTTTTTTTTTTTCTTTTTCTTTTTCTCTCTCCCTGCGCCGCACTGCTTCTTTTTCTTCTTCTTGTTTTTCTCTTCTTTTCTATCTCTTATAAACACAAGTATAGTGTGTTAGAGTTTTACTACAAACAAAACTCTTTGTTTTGTTGTAGTCCATGTGGTCCCCACATAAGAGGGACCACCCAACAAATCTCCCCCTCCCGATTATGTGGGAGGCTCCACCAAGCCCGCCGTGCTTCTGCAAATTTCAAGCTTTTGCATAGGCAACGGTTTAGTCATCATATCTGACCCATTATCATCAGTATGAATTTTCTCAATCTGTAACAGCTTATCCTCCAGTGCATCACGAATCCAATGACACTTAACATCGATATGTTTCGATCTTGAATGGAAAGTTGAATTCTTACTGAGATGGATGGCACTCTGACTATCACACTAAAGCACATACCTCTCTTGCTGTAGACCCAATTCTTGTAAGAACTTTTTCATCCATAACAATTCTTTAGCCGCTTCAGTGATAGCAATGTACTCTGCCTCTGTGGTAGACAAAGCAACACACTTCTGCAATCTGGACTGCCATGACATTGCTCCCCCTGAATAAGTAATCAGGTACCTTGAAGTAGATTTTCTAGAATCAATATCCCCAACCATATCTGCGTCTGTAAACCCATCAAGCACCTGTTGACCACTGCCGAAGCACAAACATACTCTCAAAGTACCTCTAAGATACCTGAGAATCCATTTCACAGCTGCCCAATGTTCTTTGCCAGGATTAGAAAGGAATCGACTGACAACTCCAACTGCATGAGCGATATCAGGCCTCGTACACACCATGGCGTACATCAAGCTACCCACGGCTGATGCGTAAGGCACTTTCTTCATTTCATCTTTTTCTTTCTCACTTGTAGGACTTTGCTTTGAACTCAACTTCAAATGTTCTGCAAGTGTAGAGCTCACCGGTTTTGCCTTGCTCATGTTGAATCTGTCCAATACCTTCTCGATATAACTCTCTTGTGATAGCCACAATTTTCCTTTCTTCCTATCACGAGAGATCTTCATACCAAGGATATGCTTTGCGGGTCCCAAGTCCTTCATAGCAAAGGACTTACTCAATTCTTTCTTCAATCTGTCAATTTTACTAGTGTCACGACAAACAATCAACATGTCGTCCACATACAGCAAGAGAATAATAAATTCTCCATCAGAGAATTTCT
Organism: Corylus avellana; assembly: GCF_901000735.1. Classification (NCBI taxonomy): domain Eukaryota; kingdom Viridiplantae; phylum Streptophyta; class Magnoliopsida; order Fagales; family Betulaceae; genus Corylus; species Corylus avellana. Next base: position 10,192,781 of record NC_081544.1, on the reverse strand, counting down.
TCACAAACACACAATGATCTGCTGTAGTTCTCTCATACCCATGATCAACCATAAAAGAATCAAACTTCTTATACCATTGTCTCGGTGCCTGCTTGAGTCCGTACAAGCTCTTTTTCAACCGACACACTAGGTGTTCTTTGCCTTTAGCTGTGAACCCCTCTGGTTGCTCCATATAAATTTCCTCCTCCAAATCACCATGAAGGAAAGCAGTCTTCCCATCAAGTTGCTCGATCTCCAAATTCATTTTGGCAGCCAAACTCAAAACAACTCTGATAGAAGACATCTTTACCACGGGTGAGAAAATTTCATCAAAATCAATGCCCTTCTTTTGACCGAACCCCTTCACAACTAGTCGCGCCTTGTACCTTGGCTGTGATCTGTTTGGTTCAATCTTGCATCTGAACACCCAGTTATTCTTGAGTGCTCTCTTACCCTTAGGCAGTTCCACCAAATCATATGTGTGATTCTCATGCAAGGATTTCATCTCGTCTTGCATGGATTCTAACCATTGATTTTTCTGGTCATGTAGCATAACCTCTTGATAAGTTTCTGGCTCTCCCCCATCAGAAAGTAACACATACTCATTGACTGAATACGTTCTGGAAGGCTGTCGGTTTTTGGTAGATCTTCTCAACTGAATCTCAACGGCTGGTTCTGAAGAAGCTTGCTTTAGATGCTCTTCTGACTCCGCATTATCAATTGCAGGCTCACCATTTTCACTAACTGTATCAACCTGTTCTTCTTGTACATCTCCAATGTGTTCATCATGCATCACACAAGGAGGAATAACTAGATCCAAATCAACACGGTATTCACTGAGAGACTCTGCATTTTTCTGATCCAAGTCTTCAATGGTTTGATCTTCAAAGAATACGACATCCCTGCTTCGTATGATTTTCGTATTAACTGGATCCCATAACCTGTAACCAAACTCGTCATGCCTATAACCCATGAAGATACATTGCTTGACTTTGCTATCAAGCTTTAACCTCTCATCTCTAGGAATATGGACGAATGCCCTGCAGCCAAACACTCTCAAATGCTCAAAAGAAACATCTTTCCCTGTCCAAACCCTTTGAGGAATGTCACCTTCCAAAGGAACTGAAGGAGAAGATTTATCAAGTCAACTGCTGTCCTCATTGCCTCACCCCAAAAATGTTTAGGCAATTTTGCATGAGAGAGCATACACCTGATTCTCTCACAGATGGTTCTGTTCATTCTCTCTGCTACGCCATTATGCTGCGGAGTCTTGGGCACAGTTTTCTCAAGCCTGATCCCATGGCTTTTGCAATACTCTTCAAACGGTCCTCTGTATTCACCACCATTGTCTGCACGGACGCATTTTAACTGCCTTCCAGTTTCTCTTTCAACCTTCATATGAAAGACTTTGAACATACCCAATACCTGATCTTTGGTTTTCAAAGCAAACACCCATACCTTTCTAGAGTGGTCATCAATAAAAGTTACATAATAAAGTGCACCACCTAGTGTTTTAGTGTTCATAGTGCAGACATCAGTGTGAACTAAATCAAGAATATTAGACTTTCTTGATGAAAAAGATTTTTGAAATGAAACTCTTCTTTGTTTTCCAACAAGACAATGAGTACAGGGCGTTAGTGACGTACCTTTATTATTAGGTAGGAGCTGTTCCTTGGAGAGAATCTGAAGTCCCTTCTCACTCATGTGACCAAGCCTCTTGTGCCATAGCTCAGTGGAGTTTTCAATCTCAACAACAATCGCATCTCCCTTGACTAGTCTTGCAGCTGTTTTGTAGAGAGTGTTGGTCTTCTTTCCCCTGGCTAAGATAAGAGAACCCTTGCTCAGTTTCCACTGTCCACCTCCAAGGTAATTGTGGTAGCTTTCATCATCAAGTTTCCCAATAGAAATCAAGTTGAAGCGCATTTCAGGAACATGCCTAACATCCATGAGAATCAATTTGCACCCAATGCTGGTTTCTAGTTGTATATCTCCCATTCCCACAACTTTACACTTTGCTTCATTTCCCATCCTAACCCAACCAAAATCGCCACTGGTGTAGGAAGAGAAGAAATCTCTATGTGGAGTAATATGAAAAGATGCTACTGTATCAACTACTCACATAGATTCATCACATGCGAGATTAGCATAAGCTTCATCAAAAGCAAATACCACATCACCATCAGATGCAACTGCTGCAGTGTCTTTTTCTTCTTGACGTTCTTCGTCTTTTCCTTTCAACTGTTCCCTTTTAAACTTTCTGCAATCTCTTCTTATATGCCCAGGCTTGCCACAGTGAAAACATTTTATGTCCATTTTTGAATATGACTTTCCTCTTGACTTGTCATGACTGTCATACCTGTGAGGTTTTCTGCTTTTACTTCTCCCCCACCTTTCTATAACAAGTGCCTCTGAATAAGAAGAAATACCTTGCTCTTTCCTTCTTGCCTCTTCATTGAACATGCTGTCTTTTACTATACTCATAGTTATCACACCATTGGGAGCCGAATTACTGAGTGACACCACCAACATTTCCCAACTGTCTTGCAAAGAACTCAACACAAGTAATGCTTGCACCTCATCATCTAATGCAAGTTTCATGGTAGACAACTCGTTCAACATTCCCTGAAAATTACTCAGATGCTCCGTAACACTATGCCCATCTTTGTACTTCAAATTCACAAGCCTTCTTATCACAAAGGCTTTGTTTTGAGCAGTCTTTCGTTCATAAAGACTCTCTAACTTCTGCCAAAGACCATAAGCATCAACTTCGTTAGCTACGTGCTAAAAGACACTTTGATCAACCCACTGCCTGATATATCCAACGGCTTTCCTATTTAATTTCTTCCAATCATCGTTGGTTACAGCAACTGGTTTGACACCTTTCAACTCAATGGGGTCAAACAATTCCTTGCAATACAAAATATCTTCCATCCTAGTCTTCCAAATTGAATAATTGGAAGCTGTGAGTTTAACCATGCTATTAGAT
>NC_081544.1:10180320-10189716 GCF_901000735.1 Corylus avellana | reverse complement strand
GGTCATGCCATGTAACATTTGTTGCACTGCTATTTGATCCTTGCTTTGAGGAACTGAAACCATATCTTTCACTTCGTTCCTTGATTTCACGAACTGATAATTTGATATCTTGAATCTTGGTTGCTATGTCATGTTGTAGTTTTAGTTTATTCACTGAACTGCCAATTTTATGGAGAAAAGCAATAAAACTTTGTTGATGACGACGTTGTGCCATGTGAAGAACGTATTCATCTATTACATCTTCTATATGATAGGCTGTTTCTCTAACTTGTTTCACCCATGTTTTGACGCCATCTTGGAGTTCACCTTTATCTGCTTCTTTAAGAAAACATTGCATGCTTTCCAGTTCATCTCTAATGTTCACAACTTCATGACGGACACCCTTTAGCAGTTTTGATTCATGAACGATCAATTGAACCAGCTCATGGATGACAAGGGCCACAACGATTTCTGTCATGGTTTCTTCTATGATCTTCACCTAGTGAATGATACTGCCACAATTAGAATTGAATTTAGGTTAATTGTCATGTTCCAAGCCCAAAGCAAGACCAGAGGCTTGCTTAGAACTATATTTTTTTTTTTTAAGAAATTAAAATATCATTAAAAAACAAAAACACAACTCAGGTAAACATGAATTATAAGATAAACATTTAGCTAGAAGAATTTTTTTAAAAAAATTATAAAAAAAACAATAAAATCTAGAAAAACAAAGTAGATTAGGAACAAGAAGTACAACTGTCCAAAAGTAAGTAGTATTGAAAAACAAAGACTATTTATACTAAGGACTTTTTTCAACAAAACCTAATTGAAACATTTCCTTAGAATTCTATTTATCCAAGAACCAACTATGTATTCTACCAAATTGCTTATAAAACATCAATCAGAGATCTCTATATATATAATCCAACAAAATTTAATAACAAAATACATTATCTCGTTGAAGTATCCCTAACGGCCGAACACAATAAATCAAAAATCAAAAATTGCAAATCGCATATTCTCCCAGCAGCATAAGATATATGGGCCCAATTCTGAAATTTTAAAAAACATAAAAACGAAAATGAACTAATGCCCCGTAAGTAGGCCTGTAAATGAGCCGAGCCGGTCCGAGCTTTGGCAAACTCGGACCGGCTCATTTAAGCAGACCTAGAATCGAGCCGATCTCGAGCTCGAGCCGAGCTTGTAAACCCCGGCTCAAGACCGACTCGTTAGGTTATTTGACACGCTCGGGATCGCACTCGGGATCGGTAATGAGAATATGCGAGCCGAGTCGAGCCCTCGATTAGCTCGACTCGGCTCGAGCTCGAGATAGAGACATAAATTTGATGATGGCGAAATCGAGCCCAAGCCTGAACTCGAGCTCGTTTAGAAAGCCTTTTGAGCCTTAAACGGGTAGCTCGGCCCGTTTAAGGCTCGTTACTACAATTAAGAATTGTATTAAAACACATTTACAGTTCCAAAATTTTCTAAGTTAATTCCAACTGCCAATTACAAATCAGGTAATTCCAAAATGCCAATTACAAATCAAGTAAGATTCACTATAACAACTTAACAAGTTATATCCAAGACAAATTGTCAAATAGTACCAATGCAAAATTCAGGACAAATATAACTTACAAATTACAATAGCATTAAAGCAGAAATTAAAAACACCTAAAATTACAAGCTTAGACAATTATATTAGGGCCTTACAAATCAAGCAACTTCAAATTGAAGAAAACCAATTAATCTACAAATAGAAGAATTACAAATCAAATTGAAAAAATTATAAATGACTGAAATGAGTCAAATGACCAAAAGCAAAAATTCATCTAAAGAGACTACTCTTCATCCTGGCCACCAACTATCCACACCAGTCCACTGTCCACACTGCATTCAATGAAGAAAAAAAATGTGTTAGATGTTTTTAACTCCCTTGCAAGATGTCAAGGGAGTTTTATCACTTAAGATTGGAGTAATTAGTAAGTATTCAAAACTGAGATGAGTAAATGCACATAAAAATTAAACAATGGAAAATGAGGATATCAGGAAACAGTATGTGTGATGTGTTCCACTTGCAGTTGACACTGACCAGCCTGGCCGTGACCCACACCCACACTGCAATCCATGTAAAATAGTACCAATGTAAAATTCAGGACAAATATAACTTACAAATTACAATAGCATTAAAGCAGAAATTAAAAACACCTAAAATTACAAGCTTAGACAATTATATTAGGGCCTTACAAATCTAGCAACTTAAAATTGAAGAAAACAAGTAATCTCAACAGATAGCAGCAGCATAAAACAAATTAGATATTGAGTCACAAGACACAAACATATAGCAGAAGCAGTAACATAAACCAGTGCATCAGGTAATTTTCCAAGTTAATTCCAACTGCCAATTACAAATCAGGTAAGATTCACTATAAGTCTATAACAAGTTATATCCAAGACAAATTGTCAACTAGTACCAATGTAAAATTCAGGACAAATATAACTTACAAATTACAATAGCATTAAAGCAGAAATTAAAAACACCTAAAATTACAAGCTTAGACAATTATATTCGGGCCTTACAAATCAAACAACTTCAAATTGAAAAAAAACAAGTAATCTCAACAGATAGCAGCAGCATAAAACAAATTAGAAATTGAGTCACAAGCCACAAACATATAGCAGAAGCAGTAACATAAACCAGTGCATCAGGTAATTTTCCAAGTTAATTCCAACTGCCAATTACAAATCAGGTAATTCCAAATGCCAATTACAAATCAGGTAAGATTCACTATAAGTCTATAACAAGTTATATCCAAGACAAATTGTCAAATAGTACCAATGTAAAATTCAGGACAAATATAACTTACAAATTACAATAGCATTAAAGCAGAAATTAAAAACACCTAAAATTACAAGCTTAGACAATTATATTAGGGCCTTACAAATCAAACTTCAAATTGAAAAAAACAAGTAATCTCAACAGATAGCAGCAGCATAAAACAAATTAGAAATTGAGTCACAAGTGACAAGCCACAACTAATCTCAACAGATAGCAACCACAGAATCATAAACAGAAATAAACAGAAATATTTCAACTAATTTTTCTGTTTTCTGTTTAGGGCCTTATAAACGAGTACATCACAACTATTCTCAACAGATAGCAACCACAGAATCATAAGCATAATTGCATAATTGCATAAACCAGTGTATGATGTCTATCCAACTAATCACAACTCAGTAGCATAAAGAAATAAATATGATATTTATAAGCACATTTTTTAGATATTTTCAGGTATATAAAATGCAACAACTTAAAAATACCAAACTAGTAGTAGTAACAAGCATATGAAAATGTGGCAGCTTTTAACGAAGTTTCTTAAAAGCGGAGACAAGGAGCCAATGAATGAATAATCACTGCAAACACAAACAAACCAAAAATATTGTTAGCAAATTTTTACTCCCTTGCATCTAGTTAGTCAAAGACACAAAGTCTTTGACCTTTAATAAACGAGTCAAGGGAGGTCCAAATAATCAAATTTTCAAATAAAATTTTTGCTGCAAAATGAAAACAATTAAATGAACAAGGAAGAAAGATATTACCTCAACATGCTCAAATGATCAAGAGAGTTTCCAACAAAAGTACAATATGGCACATTGGCACTTAAACATTTCAAAATAAAACATAGTTAACAAAATACAGACTTAATAAGCAAAGGGAGACCGAATCCAAACATTTCAAAATAAAACATAGTTATCAAAATACAGACTTAATAAGCAAATGGAGACTGAAACCAAAAATGAAGTGTTCAAATTACAGACTTAAAGAAGTAAAGGATTGGAATAGATTGTAAATTGTAATAGTAATACACTCCCTGTCTGAAATTCTGCATCACATCACATTCAGGTAGTTGAAGTTGTAGTTGTAGGCAACTCCACTTCAACCAATTTCTACAAAAACAAACACAAATTTAATATGGCAATTCATACATAAATAAAATTTAGTAAAACTCTAAATAGTCTAAATACATAAATTGGAAACAAAACTTACATCACCAGCAGATTTTCTCTTGATGCCATGAAGTGCTCTCACCCAATCTGAACCACATAAGAGCATCTGAACAGTGTCAGGGGATCATGATGCTCTATGGGGTTCAATAACCCTACTACCAGCACTGAAGGAGGATTCAGAAGCAACTGTACTTATGGGAACAGCCAAGATATCCTTTGTCATTCTAGACAATATACGGTACTTCAAGGCATTGCATTTCCACCATGCCAAAGCATCAAAATTTGTTTCCATATATACTCCATTCCCATTCTTACCACAAATGTAAACATCCTCTTCAAGATAAACATCCAAATCTGTTTTAATGGGCCGGATGATGTCACTACTTCTTATATGGTCAGCAAACCTTGATCGACCTTCAGAAATTTTGGACACCACATCTCCAACAATTGCACATGAGGAAGAACAAGAAGGAACATTTACTTGGGCAAGTTGGGCAGTTTCTTGCAATATACAAGCCGTATGGGCAGAAACATACGACTCAAATAACTCTTTCAGAACTGCCAACACATTGTTAATGTGACTACAAGCTTCGGTCAAAGGATAAATGATTGGGAAACAGAAATTGATCAACTTCATCTTTTATCTAGGATCCAAGACAGCAGCTATGGACATCAACAAATTGCTATCACCCCAATACTTATCAAATTTGTCAATCATCCTACTTGCCATTGACCTCATGTACTCATTCCTATCATCACACTTGATCATCAAAACTTCTTTCATCCTCCAAACCTCAGGTAAATACAGATTTGCAGTAGGGTACTCACTACTAGAAACAACATTGGTTACATCATTGAAAACTGACAAAACCTGGTTCACATTACCCACCATTTCCCACTGTTCTAGAGTTACAACCCACTGAAATGCTTGCTCAACTCTATGGTACCTAGGGAACACTTCTTTAAACTTAATTGCAGTGTCCAACATCAAATAGGTGCTGTTCCAACATGTCGGGACATCTAAAATCAGCTTCTTACAGGGTAAATGCAATCTCTTTGCTATCTCACTAAACACATTCAACCTACTTTCAGACGCCACATTATATTTTATCCCCTGCCTAACATCATCTATAATACCCCTAATTTCAGCAAGCCCAGATTGCACCAACAAGTTTGTAATGTGTGCACAACACCTAACATGAAACAACGGACCCCCAACCAACAAAGCATTCTTCAACTCAAAATCATCTTTTATAATTCTAATTGCAGGATCATTAGCTGAAGCATTATCAACAGTAATGGTTTGAATTTTATCCTCTATGCCCCAATCAGAAAAACAATTCCTTAATGCATCAGCAATCACAACACCAGAATGTGTAGGAGGTACATTGCAAAAATTTAAAATTCTTTTTTGGAGGCACCAAGTTGAATCCACAAAATGGCAAGTCACCACCATATATGACACTCTTTGACAAGAGGTCCACATATCGGTGGTGATGTTCACCTTGTCAACCAATTTCAAAAGTGTTCTCAGCTTCCTTTTTTTATTTTGGTAAGTGGTAATGCAATCATTCCTAACGGTTGCACGGCTTATTTTTTTCCAGTGGGGTGTGCAGGCCCTCATGAACTTATTAAAAAGTTCATGCTCCATGATATTAAAAGGGTACTCGTGAAGTAGCACCATATGAGAAGCAAGTTCCCTAACCCTACTCTCTTTGTAACTAAAACTTGTCAAACTTCCCACACCATCATTGTCACTGCTAGGCTCAAATGACAAAGTACTTTGCTTTTTTGAACTACTAAACTCAACATATCTTACACATGAAGTCAAATGCTTATTTAGGGTTGAGGTAGTACTAGATTTTCCAACAGCAAACAATCTCTTACACCAATTGCATTGTGATTTTTTAACCCCCCCTATTGTAACTGAAACAAAGTCATTCCAGATTTTGGAAGTCTTTTGGCTTTCCTTCTTTTGATATTGTCCATTCTCACTCAGGCCACTTCCATCCCCATCCCCATCCCCAGCCCCTTGGCCCCCATCCCCAGCCGCAGCTGCAGCCGCAGCCGCAGCCCCATCACCAGCCTCATCCCCACCAACAGCAGGACAACCAGTGTTAACAGGTTGGCTTGGGTTATTTTCAGTGCTACCAGACTCAACAGATACAGGTGTAGGGATCACAGTACCTGTATCATCAAGTACATCAACTTCAATACCTTCCAATTCCATAGACTGACTCGTAATCTCCATAACTGTTAATTAAAAAATTTAATTGATGAGCAACTTCAATCTTTCTATGTTCAAATTTCAAAGATGGCAAAATTTTACACACAAATAATTCATAGTTGTTCTAACCCTAAACAGAAGACAGGAAAATAATTCAAAGTTGTTCAAACCCTAAACAGAAAACATTTGAAATATTCATAGTTGTTCTAACCCTAAACAAAGAAAACAGAAAAAATAAGTTGAAATAGTTCTGTTCTAACCCTAAACAGAAAACAGAATGCATTTGTATCCATAGTTGTTCAAACCCTAAACAGAAAACAGAAAAAATAAGTTGAAATAGTCTGTTCTAACCCTAAACAGAAAACAGAATGCATTTGTATCCATAGTTGTTCAAACCCTAAACAGAAAACAGAAAAAATAAGTTGAAATAGTTGTTCTAACCCTAAACAGAAAACAGAATGCATTTGTATCCATAGTTGTTCTAACCCTAAACAGAAAAAAGAATGCATTTGTATCCATAGTTGTTCAAACCCTAAACAGAAAACAGAAAAATAAGTTGAAATATTTGTTCAAACCCTAAACAGAAAACAGAAAAAATAAGTTGAAATAGTTGTTCTAACCCTAAACAGAAAACATAATGCATTTGTATCCATAGTTGTTCAAACCATAAACAGAAAATAGAAAAATTAGTTGAAATATTTGTTCAAACCCTAAACAGAAAACATAATGCATTTGTATCCATAGTTGTTCAAACCATAAACAGAAAACAGAAAAATTAGTTGAAATATTTGTTCAAATCCTAAACAGAAAACAGAATGCATTTGTATCCATAGTTGTTCAAACCATAAACAGAAAACAAAACAATTAGTTGAAATATTTGTTCAAACCCTCAACAGAAAACAGAATGCATTTGTATCCATAGTTGTTCAAACCATAAACAGAAAACAGAACAATTAGTTGAAATATTTGTTCAAACCCTAAACAGAAAACAGAATGCATTTGTATCCATAGTTGTTCAAACCCTAAACAGAAAACATAATGCATTTGTATCCATAGTTGTTCAAACCATAAACAGAAAACATAAAAATTAGTTGAAATATTTGTTCAAACCCTAAACAGAAAACAGAATGCATTTGTATCCATAGTTGTTCAAACCCTAAACAGAAAACAGAAAAATTTAACATAGCAAGTTTTTTTAAAAACCTCAAGGCTCAAGCAATTTCCAAAATCCAATTCGGATTGTAGCTTGCAAATTCGATAGACCTTCCCCCCTGAAATTAAGATATTAGAAACATTAGTTTACCAAATACCAAATTTTGAAACAGTCAAAACATAATAAACGGAATAAATAAAAAAAACTTGCCAAAATTTAAATAGTTAGGAACTAGGGTTCAGGAGAAAAACATAACTTAAATGCAGAACTGCAGAAGTCTGAAGAGACTAAGAGAGGCTCTTCAGATTCTCAGAAGTCAGAACTTTTTCTCTTGTTAGCACTTAGCAAGAAGCCAGAGCAAACAAGTTCAAACTTATTCAACTGAACAACCAGAGTGACTTGCATGCATCATAGGTTCATATCGGAGTATAAAAGGGCGATTGGGGGGGGGGGGTTGCCGGGTTGGGACTTGGGAATGAATAAAAAAATAAACCTATGATGACAGAAAGCCCAATACTCAATTGCCATTTCTGTCACAGTCAGATCAAGAGCCATCATGTTTGTCTATGCCGTCGGTATGAGCTAGGGCTTGGAGAAGATAACCTGAAAAATTGAAAATGTCACCAAACAGTTGAATGAATAGACTTACAGAAATTAAAAATTAAAAGAACACAAAAAAAAGGGGGGATTCGGCTGCGAGATTAGACGGTATAGGAGAAAAATTAGTATCCTCTTCTGGTTTGAGTCACGCGATATCTGAAGAGAGTTTCTCTCACAAAACTAGTACGACTGCTTAGAACGCCATTAGATCAATATCAGATGATCCATCAACGGCTCGATTGAGAATCTGAAAGGAACGGGTTGTTGGAAGGGGTTGAGAAAGATTGAATGCGTGCATTCAACTCCCCAACGATGATGGGAGATGCATTGAATGCTCACAGCAGGCTGCATTCAATGGACCATCTCTCTTGCCATCACCCTAGTAATGTAGCCCTAAAACCAGTCTGTCAAACAAGAAACAACTCTCTGGTATGCCGTAGACTCGTAGTGGTAACTCGAACTCTTGAAGTCTGGAAAGACTGGAATGAAGAGAGAGATAGAGAGCGACGAGGGTGAGTCAGTGAGAGACGAGAGTGACGAGGGTCGACTGTCGAGGACTCGAGGGTGATGGACTGATGGTTTGAAGTTTGAGTGTTTGACTGGTTAATGGTTAGTGTCTTAGCGGTTTCTGGTTTGGTTTAGATTTTAGAAACGCTCTGTTTCAATCCCAACATCCCAGCCGTTAGATTTGCGAAAATATCAAAAAATTTAATAAATGAACGGCTGGATTTGGAGAGAGAATTATTTAATTCGATTTGGGCGTGCCACATGTCGAAACCTTTAGTTTACCAAAAAATTATTCACATGCGGCCGTTTGTATTTGGATCTGGTGTGCTTATTTAGTACAGTCTGTCGATTCTATAAAAATCATCAAGATTTAATTTCACTCGTTAGATCAAAGCACTCATGCCATGCTTACGGAGCTTGCGATACACCATATAACTCCCACGCGATTAAGTTGATTATAGCTGGCTTCCACCAGCGGCCAATATTTCATCAAAAATTTTGAGATGGCTGAGACTGGCTGTCAGTCTCGATGACCGTACGTGCGTGTGAGATTACAACCGTTGATGAATTCCTCGAGTGCGATGGGGGGTTTTAAGTCGTTCGATCATCTCATCCAGGGGAAGCTTACGAAAATTTGGATGCACCCAATAAATCCCACGCGAGAAATGGCCAACAGCTGGCGTCCACTACATGCATCCAATGGCTGAAATTAAATCAAAAACAATTGGACGGCTGTCGTCCATTGCGTGCAAACCAAGAGTCTCATAAATGTTGTCAGACCCGTAGACCGTGCGTACGTGGGGGAGATTTTGAGAGTGAGTGTATCGTCCGCGTGTGTGTGTTGGTGAAACCGGTTTGATACGTTACCCAATAAATAATCTTGACCATTTATTTTAATCATTATTTTATCATTCAATCAAAA
>NC_081544.1:10160809-10180220 GCF_901000735.1 Corylus avellana | reverse complement strand
AACTGGACTTCCCCCTATCAAGAAAAATGGATATCTACCATTTAATATATTTAATATTTTGTAATTTGTAATAGTACAAAAAAATTGATATAAACATAATTCAAGATGCAAATTAATAAATATTTCATAACCCATTAGATATATAACACAAATCATTCTAAGCTTCTAATTCTAGGAAAAAAAAAAAAAAAAAAAAAGCTACAGTAATTTATGGCTTTGCTACAATTGCTAGGCTCGCCAAATTCTTTTTTTATTCACCTGAATGTTTTAGTTTTGAAAAGTGTTTGAGTGAGATAAGGTTTTGTGATGCTTTTGTGTATTGAATTATTTTTTAATGATTTATTTTGAGATTAAAAATAAAAATAAAAATAAAAAAAATCAAGCAAAAAATCAAATACATTATTTTTTAATGTATCCATCCCTTGGAGAGGGGGGTGGCTTGCCAGAGGTGGGGGTGTCCCGTGTGGCCATGCTAGCCCATAGGGTAGCTGCACGCCATCCCTGGCCACCTCTTGACCCTCCTATGGGCGGAAACAGATTCTTTTCATTTCATTATATCTATTTAGTGCAACTAAGAGAGCATACTTGTCAAAAATATTTTGCCCAAAAAACAAATGGACAATATTATCTTCCTAAATGCACTAATGAATCTTTTTTATTTCATGTGCAATAGAAAGGATCCTTTTTGCCCATGGGCTGGGGTGGCTTCTCCCCAAGAGGCAGTCACCTTTATTTTATTTTATTTTTTTAAAGTAATTTTTAAATTTGATATATTTATATATTTTTTAATCTAGAAAATAAGGGTGTTATAGCAATATAATTAAAAAAAAGTGGCATTTTTGACACACTTTGATAATTTTATGTATTACTTTAGCATACTTATCCATTAATGCAGTTAATTTTAAAATAACAGTTAGTTTAGGGAAATTTTTTATATTTTTCCCTTGTTAATAGTATAACTTCATGGATTAATTTTGTATTTTTTTTTTAAATGAATATAAAAATGATAAAGAAAATATCTAAATAAAATAGAAAAATATTTAGAAATTGAAATATAATGTTTTGTAAAATGAATAGTTAAAATAAAAAATATAGCTAAAAGCTGGAAAAACTTTGCCTAGGCTAGTGCTAATGCTCTTTGCATTGAACTAGTTATTGCCACGCCAATCTTAAAATTTGTTAAAGTTATTCTCGAAATCTACCCTGCAACTATAGCATTTTTTTTAAAAATTTAATTAAGGAAAATGCTAAGTGTTCTTCTGGTGTCCTTCCAACTATGATGTGACTTTTAAAATCACCAATAGATTAAAAATCAATAATGACAATCTTAAATTCAACGATAATTTTAAAAGTTACATCATATTTAAAGAATACTAGGAGAATATTAGAAGAACACATAGCATTTCCCATTTGTTATACTCTCCATATATGGAGAAGAAAAAAAAAAAGATGATATTAAATAAAACAATAGATATAATATTATTAAGACTATAATTTCAATAAAGTAGTGAAAAAATTGAAAGGGTGGGATGTGGGGTGTTTTTTAAAAAATGAGTTGTTTTTATTTTTATTTTTATTTTATATTTTTAAGACAAAAAAAGAAAAAGAAAAAAGAGTAGTTAAAACATAAACAATTGAGTTTCTAACTGAAAAAGTATTTTAAAAGTTATTAAAAAATAAATACAGTGGAGAAATATTTAGAGTGTGATGTATGGTATTTTCAAGAAGTGAGAAGCTAAATTAGAAAAAAAAATAGGATTGATTGTTAATGTATTTTGGAGGTATATATTTTTTGTTTTATATTTAAAAAAATGTGTTTTAGTATAACATACATGTACACTTTTTTAATATGTTGAAAAATGTTTTATGTATTTTGTATTTTAGGTTGTTTGTCAATTATTATTATTATTATTATTATTATTATTATTATCTTGAATTATTCTTATTTTGTGGAAGCAACGTGGAAATAGTGTCCACTGTTTTTTTTTTTATTTTTTTTATTTATTTATTTTTATATATCCAATGTTCTTATTTATTTTTTGTTTTGGTGATTGTCCACTGTTCTTATTTTGGAGAGTTGCTTTCCATATCTCTTCTTGTCTCTCAACAGCTACTCGATCTCCATGTTTGAAATGTGAAGCACTGTTGTTAATTTTGAACCTGTGGGTGCCTTCTCCTTAATCAATACCGGCCCCAACCAAGAGAAAATCCCCAAAAGAGAGAGAGAGAGAGAGAGAGAGAGAGAGAGCAAAAATAGGAGGAGGGAAGACAAGCAACAATGGCCGACAATGTCGTTAATGTTCTTCTACAGCAACTACCCCTACTCATACAAGGAGCAAGTTTCCTTTCTGAAGTTGAAGATGAAGTCAAGTCATTTCAAAGGGAGCTTGAGAGGATAAATATCTTCCTTGAGAACTCCAATGTGAAACAAGGCAAGCATGAAAATGTGAAGGTGTTAGTCAGGCAAATCACAGAAGTTTGCTTATGAGGCTGAGGATGTTATCGACACGTTTATCCTCAAAGTCGAAGAACAAAGGAAGAGGAATATTGCAGGGAAGATAGTCTATGGCATTATGCATGCAAAAATGCTCCGTGATGTTGCAAAGAAGATAGAAGGCCTCAACAAAGAGATCAAAAAAATCTATGACAATATAGAAAAGTACGAAATTGAAAAAGATGAAATAAGTGTAGATACAGAAACAGAGAAGGCAATGCACAGACGTAGGAGATACGTCGAGGAAGATGAAGTGGTGGGCTTCGTTAATGACTCTTATACATTGGCGAATCAACTTACTTATGAAACAGAGAATTCAAATCTTGATGTCATTTCAATCGTTGGCATGGGTGGGCTGGGAAAGACCACTCTTGCAAGAAAAATCTACAATAATGATCACGTTAAGAGCCACTTTCATTGCCGTGTATGGGTGTATGTATCTCAAAACCAGTGAATTATTGCTTCAAATTTTAAAATCTCAGATGCCAATATCAGATGAGTTGACAACGAAACTCAAAGGGATGAGTGAGGAACATGCAAAAGTGTTCCTAGTAGAGAAGTTGCACAAATGCTTGCAAGGGAAGAGGTACTTAGTAGTCATGGACGACATCTGGAAAACCCAAGACTGGAATGAGGTAAAAGATGCTTTTCCTATAACTCCAATGGAAGCAGAATATTAATCACCAGCCGTATAAAAGAAGTCGCCTTACATGCAAGCCTTATGTTAGGGATGAACACCAATTTTAGATGCTTAGCGGAATTAATCTACCCCTCTTTGTGCAAATTAAATAGTAACACAATAGCAAAATAATAATCAAGCAAACCCACAAGCAAGACACCAAGATTTTTACGTGGAAAACCCTCCAATGCGAAGGTAAAAACCACGGGACCTAGTCTAGTTAAATCTTCCACTATCAACAATAATGAGTTTACAATTGTCTTCCCTAGAGAAATATCTAGAGATTATCACCACATCAAGAATACATGCATTCTTGGATTAAACATAAATTCATCACCCTAAAGTGGATTCCAACAAGAATAAAGAAAGATCTCATCAAATAGGTATTAGCAACCAAGCGATTGGAGAGGAATTCCAACGATCAACACCAGTCAATACGTAGCACTTGTCGTCAGGAGCAAGACTCTAAAATTGCATCAAGATCGGACCACAAACGAACCTCCAATCTCTGATGGATGTGAATAGGCGAAACCCTTTTTTTTTTTTCTTCTTTTTCTTTTTCTTTCTCTCCCAGTGCCGCACTACTTCTTTTTCTCTATCTCCCTTGTTTTTCTCTTCTTTTCTATCTCTTATAAACACACGTATAGTGTGTTAGAGTTTTACTACAAACAAAATTCTTTGTTTTGTTGTAGTCCATGTGGTCCCCACATAAGAGGGACCACCCAACAAATCTCCCCCTCCTGATTATGTAGGGGGCTCCACCAAGCCCGCCGCGCTTCTGCAAATTTCAAGCTTTTGCATAGGCAACGGTTTAGTCATCATATTTGACCCATTATCATAAGTATGAATTTTCTCAATCTGTAACAGCTTATCCTCCAGTGCATCACGAATCCAATGACACTTAACATCGATATGTTTCGATCTTGAATGGAAAGTTGAATTCTTACTGAGATGGATGGCACTCTGACTGTCACAGTAAAGCACATACCTCTCTTGCTGTAAACCCAATTCTTGTAAGAACTTTTTCATCCATAACAATTCTTTGGCCGCTTCAGTGATAGCAATGTACTCTGCCTCTGTGGTAGACAAAGCAACACACTTCTGCAATCTGGACTGCCATGACACTGCTCCCCCTGAATAAGTAATCAGGTACCCTGAAGTAGATTTTCTAGAATCAATATCCCCAGCCATATCTGCGTCTGTAAACCCATCAAGCACCTGTTGACCACTGCCGAAGCACAAACATACTCTCGAAGTACCTCTGAGATACCTGAGAATCCATTTCACAGCTGCCCAATGTTCTTTGCCAGGATTAGAAAGGAACCGACTAACAACTCCAACTGCATGAGCGATATCAGGCCTCGTACACACCATGGCGTACATCAAGCTACCCACGGCTGATGCGTAAGGCACTTTCTTCATTTCATCTTTTTCTTTCTCACTTGTAGGACTTTGCTTTGAACTCAACTTCAAATGTTCTGCAAGTGTAGAGCTCACCGGTTTTGCCTTGCTCATGTTGAATCTGTCCAATACCTTCTCGATATAACTCTCTTATGATAGCCACAATTTTCCTTTCTTCCTATCACGAGAGATCTTCATACCAAGGATATGCTTTGCGGGTCCCAAGTCTTTCATAGCAAAGGACTTACTCAATTCTTTCTTCAATCTGTCAATTTTACTAGTGTCACGACAAACAATCAACATATCGTCCACATATAGCAAGAGAATAATAAATTCTCCATCAGAGAATTTCTTCACAAACACACAATGATCTGCTGTAGTTCTCTCATACCCATGATCAACCATAAAAGAATCAAACTTCTTATACCATTGTCTCGGTGCCTGCTTGAGTCCGTACAAGCTCTTTTTCAACCGACACACTAGGTGTTCTTTGCCTTTAGCTGTGAACCCCTCTGGTTGCTCCATATAAATTTCCTCCTCCAAATCACCATGAAGGAAAGCAGTCTTCCCATCAAGTTGCTCGATCTCCAAATTCATTTTGGCAGCCAAACTCAAAACAACTCTGATAGAAGACATCTTTACCACGGGTGAGAAAATTTCATCAAAATCAATGCCCTTCTTTTGACCGAACCCCTTCACAACTAGTCGCGCCTTGTACCTTGGCTGTGATCTGTTTGGTTCAATCTTGCATCTGAACACCCAGTTATTCTTGAGTGCTCTCTTACCCTTAGGCAGTTCCACCAAATCATATGTGTGATTCTCATGCAAGGATTTCATCTCGTCTTGCATGGATTCTAACCATTGATTTTTCTGGTCATGTAGCATAACCTCTTGATAAGTTTCTGGCTCTCCCCCATCAGAAAGTAACACATACTCATTGACTGAATACGTTCTGGAAGGCTGTCGGTTTTTGGTAGATCTTCTCAACTGAATCTCAACGGCTGGTTCTGAAGAAGCTTGCTTTAGATGCTCTTCTGACTCCGCATTATCAATTGCAGGCTCACCATTTTCACTAACTGTATCAACCTGTTCTTCTTGTACATCTCCAATGTGTTCATCATGCATCACACAAGGAGGAATAACTAGATCCAAATCAACACGGTATTCACTGAGAGACTCTGCATTTTTCTGATCCAAGTCTTCAATGGTTTGATCTTCAAAGAATACGACATCCCTGCTTCGTATGATTTTCGTATTAACTGGATCCCATAACCTGTAACCAAACTCGTCATGCCTATAACCCATGAAGATACATTGCTTGACTTTGCTATCAAGCTTTAACCTCTCATCTCTAGGAATATGGACGAATGCCCTGCAGCCAAACACTCTCAAATGCTCAAAAGAAACATCTTTCCCTGTCCAAACCCTTTGAGGAATGTCACCTTCCAAAGGAACTGAAGGAGAAGATTTATCAAGTCAACTGCTGTCCTCATTGCCTCACTCCAAAAATGTTTAGGCAATTTTGCATGAGAGAGCATACACCTGAT
Source organism: Corylus avellana (assembly GCF_901000735.1). Classification (NCBI taxonomy): domain Eukaryota; kingdom Viridiplantae; phylum Streptophyta; class Magnoliopsida; order Fagales; family Betulaceae; genus Corylus; species Corylus avellana. Next base: position 10,174,099 of record NC_081544.1, on the reverse strand, counting down.
TCTCTCACAGATGGTTCTGTTCATTCTCTCTGCTACGCCATTATGCTGCGGAGTCTTGGGCACAGTTTTCTCAAGCCTGATCCCATGGCTTTTGCAATACTCTTCAAACGGTCCTCTGTATTCACCACCATTGTCTGCATGGATACATTTTAACTGCCTTCCAGTTTCTCTTTCAACCTTCATATGAAAGACTTTGAACATACCCAATACCTGATCTTTGGTTTTCAAAGCAAACACCCATACCTTTCTAGAGTGGTCATCAATAAAAGTTACATAATAAAGTGCACCACCTAGTGTTTTAGTGTTCATAGTGCAGACATCAGTGTGAACTAAATCAAGAATATTAGACTTTCTTGATGAAAAAGATTTTTGAAATGAAACTCTTCTTTGTTTTCCAACAAGACAATGAGTACAGGGCGTTAGTGACGTACCTTTATTATTAGGTAGGAGCTGTTCCTTGGAGAGAATCTGAAGTCCCTTCTCACTCATGTGACCAAGCCTCTTGTGCCATAGCTCAGTGGAGTTTTCAATCTCAACAACAATCGCATCTCCCTTGACTAGTCTTGCAGCTGTTTTGTAGAGAGTGTTGGTCTTCTTTCCCCTGGCTAAGATAAGAGAACCCTTGCTCAGTTTCCACTGTCCACCTCCAAGGTAATTGTGGTAGCTTTCATCATCAAGTTTCCCAATAGAAATCAAGTTGAAGCGCATTTCAGGAACATGCCTAACATCCATGAGAATCAATTTGCACCCAATGCTGGTTTCTAGTTGTATATCTCCCATTCCCACAACTTTACACTTTGCTTCATTTCCCATCCTAACCCAACCAAAATCGCCACTGGTGTAGGAAGAGAAGAAATCTCTATGTGGAGTAATATGAAAAGATGCTGCTGTATCAACTACCCACGTAGATTCATCACATGCGAGATTAGCATAAGCTTCATCAAAAGCAAATACCACATCACCATCAGATGCAACTGCTGCAGTGTCTTTTTCTTCTTGACGTTCTTCGTCTTTTCCTTTCAACTGTTCCCTTTTAAACTTTCTGCAATCTCTTCTTATATGCCCAGGCTTGCCACAGTGAAAACATTTTATGTCCATTTTTGAATATGACTTTCCTCTTGACTTGTCATGACTGTCATACCTGTGAGGTTTTCTGCTTTTACTTCTCCCCCACCTTTCTATAACAAGTGCCTCTGAATAAGAAGAAATACCTTGCTCTTTCCTTCTTGCCTCTTCATTGAACATGCTGTCTTTTACTATACTCATAGTTATCACACCATTGGGAGCCGAATTACTGAGTGACACCACCAACGTTTCCCAACTGTCTTGCAAAGAACTCAACACAAGTAATGCTTGCACCTCATCATCTAATGCAAGTTTCATGGTAGACAACTCGTTCAACATTCCTTGAAAATTACTCAGATGCTCCGTAACACTATGCCCATCTTTGTACTTCAAATTCACAAGCCTTCTTATCACAAAGGCTTTGTTTTGAGCAGTCTTTCGTTCATAAAGACTCTCTAACTTCTGCCAAAGACCATAAGCATCAACTTCGTTAGCTACGTGATAAAAGACACTTTGATCAACCCACTGCCTGATATATCCAACGGCTTTCCTATTTAATTTCTTCCAATCATCGTTGGTTACAGCAACTGGTTTGACACCTTTCAACTCAATGGGGTCAAACAATTCCTTGCAATACAAAATATCTTCCATCCTAGTCTTCCAAATTGAATAATTGGAAGCTGTGAGTTTAATCATGCTATTAGATGACTCTTCCATTTAATTCACACAAGAACTCCACACAAACAATGAACCAAAGGCTCTGATACCACTTTGTTAGGGATGAACACCAATTTCAGATGCTTAGCGGAATTAATCTACCCCTCTTTGTGCAAATTAAATAGTAACACAATAGCAAAATAATAATCAAGCAAACCCACAAGCAAGACACCAAGATTTTTACGTGGAAAACCCTCCAATGCGAAGGTAAAAACCACGGGACCTAGTCCAGTTAAATCTTCCACTATCAACAATAATGAGTTTACAATTGTCTTCCCTAGAGAAATATCTAGAGGTTATCACCACATCAAGAATACATGCATTCTTGGATTAAACATAAATTCATCACCCTAAAGTGGATTCCAACAAGAATAAAGAAAGATCTCACCAAGTAGGTATTAGCAACCAAGCGATTGGAGAGGAATTTCAACAATCGACACCAGTCAATACGTAGCACTCGTCGTCAGGAGCAACATTCTAAAATAGCATCAAGATCGAACCACAAACGACCTTCCAATCTCTGACGGATGTGAAAAAGGCGAAACCTTTTTTTTTTTTTCTTTTTCTTTTTCTCTCTCCCTGCGCCGCACTGCTTATTTTTCTTCTTCTTGTTTTTCTCTTCTTTTCTATCTCTTAGAAACACACGTATAGTGTGTTAGAGTTTTACTACAAACACAACTCTTTGTTTTGTTGTAGTCCATATGGTCCCCACATAAGAGGGACCACCCAACACCTTACTCCTCCTTACTCTCTCCAATTCCTTAACAAAGATGAAAGCTGGAAACTCCTTTGTAAAAAGGTGTTCCGAGGAAGAGAATGTCCTCCCGAATTAGAAATTATGGGGAGACAAATCGCAGAAGGTTGTCATGGGTTGCCACGTTCAATTGTGGTATTAGGGGGTCTTTTAGCAAACAAAGAAAAGACACACCGAACATGGTCAAAAGTGATTGCCGATGTAAATTGGAACCTTAGTGAATGCAAAGACATTCTTGCCTTAAGCTACAATTACTTGCCTCGTCGCTTGAAACCGTGCTTCTTGTATTTTGAAGGATACCCAGAAGACTTCGAAATCATTGTAAGGGAAATGATCAAACTATGGATATCTGAGGGATTCATACAACACACTGGGAGACGGAACATTGAGGATATTGCTGACGACTACTTGGAGGAGCTTATTGATTGAAACCTGATCCAAGTGGCTACTAAGAGGTCAGATGAAGGAGTGAAGACATGTCGTATTCATGACCTTTTGCGAGACCTATGCATAACCAAGAGCGCAGAAGAGAAGCTTCTTTATGTACCTAGAGATGATAACCATTCATCTTGAAACACCTCTAGCAGACTTTCCATCCAGAGTAGAATTCTCCATCAATTCATTTCTTCAAACACCTCTAGCCCTTCATATGCTGGTTCTTTTTTGTCCTTTGAAAGCAAGTTTGGGCTGAAGTTTGAGGAAATCCATTGGAAATGGGTCCACAACAACTTGAAAATGCTTCGGGTGCTTCATTTGGAGCTAGATGCCCATTTCATTCCCCAAGAGATAGAAACATTTATCCATTTAAAGTACTTGAAGATAAGATTACGTGGTTATAAACTCAGAGCTATTCCAACTTCCATTGGCAATCTTAAGAATCTAGAAACACTTGTCATAACCACATTCTTTGAGCGTGAATGTTTGCTAAACTCGGTAATGAAGTTGTCGCGTTTAAGGAGTTTGTGTGGGGAAGTGATTTTATCTGATAACCACTCGGTCATAGCTTTGTGGAACCTCCAAGTCCTTTCCGTTCAACTATTTGACTCACAAATTGTGCATCTCATTGTTGGGGGCAAGATTCCTAATATGAGGAAATTAGGGCTAATGAGGGATGAGTACAGGCAACCATTGGGCGGATGGGATTTAGAAGGTATTTTGGCAAGTGTCAACCATTTAAGCCATCTCCAAACCTTGAAAATTAAAGATTTTGGTGGGCGCATTATCAGTCTTCATAATTCATTTCTAGAGACAATCACCAAGATAAGCTTATCTGGGGTGTCTTTAGATGAGGGTGGCATGGAAGTGTTGGAAAAATTTCCCGAACTTTGGATATTGAAACTAGAATATTGTCTTTCTTCTATCGGTCTGATCCACATGCGTGCACATTCGTTTCTACGACTCCAATTCTTAAAATTGCATGAAGGGGAAATTGAAAGATGGACACAGGAAGAAGGTGTAATGCCAGGCCTAAGGCATTTGGTTATCCATGAATGCTTTGATTTGACCATGCTCCCTTCGGAACTATGGAGTTTGACTGCCTTGAGAGGTGCAAGTGTTAAGGAGCAACTTACATTTGGCAAACGAGTTTCAGAGATTGCAGATGGAGCTTGGTTTTGAGCTATTGATTTATCCTCCTCTACATACTGACTTTTATGTAAACCCGTCGGGTAACTGCCATAAGTGGACATATATATATTTTATCTTTTCTTTCTATCCTTTACCATATGAAAATAACTCAATCTCTATGGATTCTCTTATAAAAAGGGGACACACACCATAAAATATCTCTGATTTTGACACCAAAAAAAAAAAAAAAAAAAAAATTCATTTAGTTTTTTAAAAAACAAAATACTAACTTAAACATAGAAGTGTTTTCGGTCCTCCAGAGACCGGCGGATTCTAGTGACCATTTTCTCTACTTTGCAGGTGATGTATTGCTGGTCTGGCCATGGAAAAAATTGCATCAACAGTAAGCATCTTGATTTTTATTTGGCATATGTAGGAGGATTTCAAAACATAGTTTGAAAGCTGACACATAGTAATTTGAAAGCAGAGAAGAGAACATCATTTAATGGCCACTTGAGTGCAACAAAGAGGAAGAATTATAATGAAGAGAAGTAAAAGATCAATGTTTCAGAAAATTGGAGTCTCTCTCTTGACATTTTCGATGGAGAAGATAGAAAATGAAAGCAAAAGAAGATGACAAATCAAGTGCTGGCCACCCTACGTAGGTGCAACTTCAAGAATTCTCTGAAGCTGGACATTTATATTGTAACACAATATTCTTAGACATTTGGTCTGCATTAGACATATGAGTAGAAGTCTGCAGTACACATTAAGTTTTAATTAAGAGACTTTTTATAGAAACAGGTAAGAAATGATTGGGTTTGCACGATTCTATTGATTTCTAGGTAGATTTATACATGGTGATTTAGTGCTTTACAAAGGAAAATGAATTACATAAAAACTTAAGTTGTGGTGATTTCCTTGTTGGGTTATTTAATTGTAGCCGTTGGGATTGATTCTGTTGCCTTAAAGATGGGTTTGGACGGCTCAACCCATAAAATTCAGACTATTGAAGTGCTTGCATGCTTATTAACTTGCTTAATGCATAGTGGATCAAGAGAAGACATGCTTGCATGCTTCCTTTAAGCTTGCTTTGGCTTGGAATGGGCTAGCCGTTTGTGTTGATTGAGTTTCCTTCTTGAGGGATGTTGGCCGTTGGGTGTTGATTGAGTTGCTTTGTGTGAGTTTGTTGCCTTATGGAGAGTAGATTTGAAGCGTGAGTTGCCTTTGAAAGGATGTTGTGTTGTACAATTGCTTATGTTCATTATGCCCCACAGGTGCGACAAGTGGCACATGACATTGAGCTTGGTGCGCATAAGAGAAAAATTGGATGATGCATTAATGGGTTTGGTGAATACGTCAGCCAAATTGTTTTTGTTCCAAACACACCTAGAAGGGGTGAATAGGTGTTTATCACAATATATGCAGAATTTAAAATCCAAAGCAATGAGCAATCAATCATCAAAATATGTAAAGCAATAAAGTTAATGAACAAAGATATTTTGGTAACCAAGAAGAAACCTTTTAAAAATTATTTTAAAAGCAAAACTTCTTTGGGGCAGTCAAACCTAGGATTATCACTATCAAACAGATTATCAAGAGATTATAGACACGGGAACACTTACAACCTTTTGCAAGTCCTAACTTTGTAAGAGACAACAAGTTTCCAGCTTGTTTTCCTAACTCACAGTCTTCTTCAAGTGATACTCTTTTAGTGGACCCTTTTTATAGACTTCTTCTACTCCAAAGTAGATTAAACAAGTATATATAGCTGTTAAACAAAACATGAACACTCTAAGAGAGGATGGCTCAAAGCTCATAAACATAAAATCACTCTTAGAACACAAGCAAATAAAAAAACTCAAAACACTTAGAATGTTTTTCTCTCAAATTAAGCTTCTTCTCTGTGTTCTTCCTTGATGAAAACAAATGGCCCAAGTCCCATATTAATAGGCTCAAGAGGGGTGCAATTTCAACCTTCATTTAATGCACCTTCTGATCGGCCATCCGGACGGGGCAGGGCAGCTGTCCGGACAGGTTGGGAGGTCGTTTGAACGGACTATCATTTATTGCACTGATCCGTGATTTCCGGGGAGCATTTAATTTGTTAGAGACTCTTTCTTCATCGAAGCTTCCACCATCCAGATGGTACTGTTCACCATCTGGACCGGTTGGGAGGTCGTTCGAATGGACTATCATTTATTGCACCGATCCATGATTCCAATTGAGCATTTAATTTGTCGGAGACTTTTTCTTCATTAAAGCTTCCATTGTCCGGATGGTACTGTTCATTGTTCGCACGACGTCACATTTATGGCACCGAAAACAACATTAAATATGTGGGGAAAGTTGCGGAGGACTCTTTGACTAGAGAAGCTTCCTCCATCCGGATTCATTGTTCGGACGTGATGAACAGCAACATGTATAGTATCATGAATAGTGTGAATAGTGCAATGAACAGTTCCCCCACTATTTTGGAGGCAACCTTGTCACGAATAGGCCTGTAAATGAGCCGAGCCAGTCCGAGCTTTGGCAAACTCGGACCGGCTCATTGAAATAGACCTAGAATCGAGCCGATCTCAAGCTCGAGCCGAGCTTGTAAACCCCGGCTCAAAACCGACTCGTTAGGGTATTTGACACGCTCGGGATCGCACTCGGGATCGGTAATGGGAATATGCGAGCCGAGTCGAGCCCTCGATTAGCTCGACTCGGCTCGAGCTCGAGATAGAGACTTAAATTTGATGATGGTGAAATCGAGCCCGAGCCTGAACTCGAGCTCGTTTAGAAAGCCTTTTGAGCCTTAAACGGGTAGCTCGGCCCGTTTAAGGCTCGTTACTACAATTAAGAATTATATTCAAACACATTTACAGTTCCAAAATTTTCTAAGTTAATTCCAACTGCCAATTACAAATCAGGTAATTCCAAAATGCTAATTACAAATCAGGTAAGATTCACTATAACAAGTTATATCCAAGACAAATTGTCAAATAGTACCAATGTAAAATTCAGGACAAATATAACTTGCAAATTACAATAGCATTAAAGCAGAAATTAAAAATACCTAAAATTACAAGCTTAGACAATTATATTAGGGCCTTACAAATCAAGCAACTTCAAATTGAAGAAAACAAATTAATCTACAAATAGAAGAATTACAAATCAAATTGAAAAAATTATAAATGACTGAAATGAGTCAAATGACCAAAAGCAAAAATTCATCTAAAGAGACTACTCTTCATCCTGGCCACCAACTATCCACACCAGTCCACTGTCCACACTGCATTCAATGAAGAAAAAAAATGTGTTAGATGTTTTTAACTCCCTTGCAAGATGTCAAGGGAGTTTTATCACTTAAGATTGGAGTAATTAGTAAGTATTCAAAACTGAGATGAGTAAATGCACATAAAAATTAAACATTGGAAAATGAGGATATCAGGAAACAGTATGTGTGATGTGTTCCACTTGCAGTTGACACTGACCAGCCTGGCCGTGACCCACACCCACACTGCAATCCATGTAAAATAGTACCAATGTAAAATTTAGGACAAATATAACTTACAAATTACAATAGCATTAAAGCAGAAATTAAAAACACCTAAAATTACAAGCTTAGACAATTATATTAGGGCCTTACAAATCTAGCAACTTAAAATTGAAGAAAACAAGTAATCTCAACAGATAGCAGCAGCATAAAACAAATTAGATATTGAGTCACAAGACAACAAACATATAGCAGAAGCAGTAACATAAACCAGTGCATCAGGTAATTTTCCAAGTTAATTCCAACTGCCAATTACAAATCAGGTAAGATTCACTATAAGTCTATAACAAGTTATATCCAAGACAAATTGTCAAATAGTACCAATGTAAAATTCAGGACAAATATAACTTACAAATTACAATAGCATTAAAGCAGAAATTAAAAACACCTAAAATTACAAGCTTAGACAATTATATTCGGGCCTTACAAATCAAACAACTTCAAATTGAAAAAAAAACAAGTAATCTCAACAGATAGCAGCAGCATAAAACAAATTAGAAATTGAGTCACAAGCCACAAACATATAGCAGAAGCAGTAACATAAACCAGTGCATCAGGTAATTTTCCAAGTTAATTCCAACTGCCAATTACAAATCAGGTAATTCCAAATGCCAATTACAAATCAGGTAAGATTCACTATAAATCTATAACAAGTTATCCAAGACAAATTGTCAAATAGTACCAATGTAAAATTCAGGACAAATATAACTTACAAATTACAATAGCATTAAAGCAGAAATTAAAAACACCTAAAATTACAAGCTTAGACAATTATATTAGGGCCTTACAAATCAAACTTCAAATTGAAAAAAACAAGTAATCTCAACAGATAGCAGCAGCATAAAACAAATTAGAAATTGAGTCACAAGTGACAAGCCACAACTAATCTCAACAGATAGCAACCACAGAATCATAAACAGAAATAAACAGAAATATTTCAACTAATTTTTCTGTTTTCTGTTTAGGGCCTTATAAACGAGTACATCACAACTATTCTCAACAGATAGCAACCACAGAATCATAAGCATAATTGCATAATTGCATAAACCAGTGTATGATGTCTATCCAACTAATCACAACTCAGTAGCATAAAGAAATAAATATGATATTTATAAGCACATTTTTTAGATATTTTCAGGTATATAAAATGCAACAACTTAAAAATACCAAACTAGTAGTAGTAACAATCATATGCAAATGTGGCAGCTTTTAACGAAGTTTCTTAAAAGCGGAGACAAGGAGCCAATGAATGAATAATCACTGCAAACACAAACAAACCAAAAATATTGTTAGCAAATTTTTACTCCCTTGCATCTAGTTAGTCAAAGACACAAAGTCTTTGACCTTTAATAAACGAGTCAAGGGAGGTCCAAATAATCAAATTTTCAAATAAAATTTTTGCTGCAAAATGAAAACAATTAAATGAACAAGGAAGAAAGATATTACCTCAACATGCTCAAATGATCAAGAGAGTTTCCAACAAAAGTACAATATGGCACATTGGCACTTAAACATTTCAAAATAAAACATAGTTAACAAAATACAGACTTAATAAGCAAAGGGAGACCGAATCCAAACATTTCAAAATAAAACATAGTTATCAAAATACAGACTTAATAAGCAAATGGAGACTGAAACCAAAAATGAAGTGTTCAAATTACAGACTTAAAGAAGTAAAGGACTGGAATAGATTGTAAATTGTAATAGTAATACACTCCCTGTCTGAAATTCTGCATCACATCACATTCAGGTAGTTGAAGTTGTAGTTGTAGGCAACTCCACTTCAACAAATTTCTACAAAAACAAACACAAATTTAATATGGCGAATTCATACATAAATAAAATTTAGTAAAACTCTAAATAGTCTAAATACATAAATTGGAAACAAAACTTACATCACTAGCAGATTTTCTCTTGATGCCATGAAGTGCTCTCACCCAATCTGAACCACATAAGAGCATCTGAACAGTGTCAGGGGATAATGATGCTCTATGAGGTTCAATAACCCTACCACCAGCACTGAAGGAGGATTCAGAAGCAACTGTACTTATGGGAACAGCCAAGATATCCTTTGCCATTCTAGACAATATACGGTACTTCAAGGCATTACATTTCCACCATGCCAAAGCATCAAAATTTGTTTCCATATATACTCCATTCTCATTCCTACCACAAATGTAAACATCCTCTTCAAGATAAACATCCAAATCTGTTTTAATGGGCCGGATGATGTCACTACTTCTTATATGGTCAGCAAACCTTGATCGACCTTCAGAAATTTGGGACACCACATCTCCAACAATTGCACTTGAGGAAGAACAAGAAGGAACATTTACTTGGGCAAGTTGGGCAGTTTCTTGCAATATACAAGCCGTATGGGCAGAAACATACGACTCAAATAACTCTTTCAGAACTGCCAACACATTGTTAATGTGACTACAAGCTTCGGTCAAAGGATAGATGATAGGGAAACAAAAATTGATCAACTTCATCTTGTATCTAGGATCCAAGACAGCAGCAATGGACATCAACAAATTGCTATCACCCCAATACTTATCAAATTTGTCAATCATCCTACTTGCCATTGACCTCATGTACTCATTCCTATCATCACACTTGATCATCAAAACTTCTTTCATCCTCCAAACCTCAGGTAAATACAGATTTGCAGTAGGGTACTCACTACCAGAAACAACATTGGTTACATCATTGAAAACTGACAAAACCTGGTTCACATTACCCACCATTTCCCACTGTTCTGGAGTTACAACCCACTGAAATGCTTGCTCAACTCTATGGTACCTAGGGAACACTTCTTTAAACTTAATTGCAGTGTCCAACATCAAATAGGTGCTGTTCCAACGTGTCGGGACATCTAAAATCAGCTTCTTACAGGGTAAATGCAATCTCTTTGCTATCTCACTAAACACATTCAACCTACTTTCAGATGCCACAATATATTTTATCCCCTGCCTAACATCATCTATAATACCCCTAATTTCAGCAAGCCCAGATTGCACCAACAAGTTTGTAATGTGTGCACAACACCTAACATGAAACAACCTACCCCCAACCAACAAAGCATTCTTCAACTCAAAATCATCTTTTATAATTCTAATTGCAGAATCATTAGCTGAAGCATTATCAACAGTAATGGTATGAATTTTATCCTCTATCCCCCAATCAGAAAAACAATCCCTTAATGCATCAGCAATCACAACACCAGAATGTGGAGGAGGTACATTGCAAAAATTTAAAATTCTTTTTTGGAGGCACCAAGTTGAATCCACAAAATGGCAAGTCACCACCATATATGACACTCTTTGACAAGAGGTCCACATATCGGTGGTGATGTTCACCTTGTCAACCAATTTCAAAAGTGTTCTCAGCTTCCTTTTTTCATTTTGGTAAGTGGTAATGCAATCATTCCTAACGGTTGCACGGCTTATTTTTTTCCAGTGGGGTGTGCAGGCCCTCATGAACTTATTAAAAAGTTCATGCTCCATCATATTAAAAGGGTACTCGTGAAGTAGCACCATATGAGAAGCAAGTTCCCTAACCCTACTCTCTTTGTAACTAAAACTTGTCAAACTTCCCACAACATCATTCTCACTGCTAGGCTCAAATGACAAAGTACTTTGCTTTTTTGAACTACTAAACTCAACATATCTTACACATGAAGTCAAATGCCTATTTAGGGTTGAGGTAGTACTAGATTTTCCAACAGCAAACAATCTCTTACACCAATTGCATTGTGATTTTTTAACCCCCCCTATTGTAACTGAAACAAAGTCATTCCAGATTTTGGAAGTCTTTTGCCTTTCCCTCTTTTGATATTGTCCATTCTCACTCAGGCCACTTCCATCTCCATCCCCATCCCCAGCTCCTTGGCCCCCATCCCCAGCCGCAGCCGCAGCCGCAGCCGCAGCCCCATCACCAGCCCCAGCCCCATCACCAACAACAGCAGGACAACCAGTGTTAATAGGTTGGCTTGGGTTATTTTCAGTGCTACCAGACTCAACAGATACAGGTGTAGGGATCACAGTACGTGTATCATCAAGTACATCAACTTCAATACCTTCCAATTCCATAGACTGACTCGTAATCTCCATAACTGTTAATTAAAAAATTTAATTGATGAGCAACTTCAACCTTTCTATGTTCAAATTTCAAAGATGGCAAAATTTTACACACAAATAATTCATAGTTGTTCTAACCCTAAACAGAAGACAGGAAAATAATTCAAAGTTGTTCAAACCCTAAACAGAAAACAGAAAAAATAAGTTGAAATAGTTGTTCTAACCCTAAACAGAATTCAAACCATAATTCAAAGTTGTTCAAACCCTAAACAGAAAACAGAAAAGATAAGTTGGAAATAGTTGTTCTAACTTCTAAATCCTAACCCTAAACAGAAAACAGAATGCATTTGTATCCATAGTCGTTCAAACCCTAAACAGAAAACAGAAAAGATAAGTTGGAAATAGTTGTTCTAACTTCTAAGTCCTAACCCTAAACAGAAAACAGAATGCATTTGTATCCATAGTTGTTCAAACCCTAAACAGAAAACAGAAAAGATAAGTTGGAAATAGTTGTTCTAACCCTAAACAGAAAACAGAATGCATTTGTATCCATAGTTGTTCAAACCCTAAACAGAAAACAGAAAAAATAAGTTGGAAATAGTTGTTCTAAGTTCTAACCCTAAACAGAAAACAGAATGCATTTGTATCCATAGTTGTTCAAACCCTAAACAGAAAACAGAAAAGATAAGTTGGAAATAGTTGTTCTAACCCTAAACAGAAAACAGAATGCATTAGTATCCATAGTTGTTCAAACCATAAACAGAAAACAGAAAAAATAAGTTGAAAAAGTTGTTCTAAGTTCTAACCCTAAACAGAAAACAGAATGCATTTGTATCCATAGTTGTTCAAACCATAAACAGAAAACAGAAAAGATAAGTTGGAAATAGTTGTTCTAAGTTCTAACCCTAAACAGAAAACAGAATGCATTTGTATCCATAGTTGTTCAAACCATAAACAGAAAACAGAAAAATAAGTTGAAATATTGTTCTAAGTTCTAACCCTAAACAGAAAACAGAATGCATTTGTATCCATAGTTGTTCAAACCATAAACAGAAAACAGAAAAGATAAGTTGGAAATAGTTGTTCTAACCCTAAACAGAAAACAGAATGCATTTGTATCCATAGTTGTTCAAACCATAAACAGAAAACAGAAAAAATAAGTTGAAATAGTTGTTCTAACCCTAAACAGAAGACAGGAAAATAATTCAAAGTTGTTCAAACCCTAAACAGAAAATAGAAAAAATAAGTTGAAATAGTTGTTCTAACTTCTAAGTTCTAACCCTAAACAGAAAACAGAATGCATTTGTATCCATAGTTGTTCAAACCATAAACAGAAAACAGAAAAAATAAGTTGAAATAGTTGTTCTAACCCTAAACAGAAGACAGGAAAATAATTCAAAGTTGTTCAAACCCTAAACAGAAAACAGAAAAAATAAGTTGAAATAGTTGTTCTAACTTCTAAGTTCTAACCCTAAACAGAAAACATAATGCATTTGTATCCATAGTTGTTCAAACCCTAAACAGAAAACAGAAAAGATAAGTTGGAAATAGTTGTTCTAACCCCAAAC
>NC_081544.1:10156210-10160789 GCF_901000735.1 Corylus avellana | reverse complement strand
AAATAATTCATAGTTGTTCTAACCCTAAACAGAAGACAGGAAAATAATTCAAAGTTGTTCAAACCCTAAACAGAAAACAGAAAAAATAAGTTGAAATGGTTGGTTCTAACTTCTAACCCTAAACAGAAAACATAATGCATTTGTATCCATAGACATTCAAACCATAAACAGAAAACAGAAAAAATAAGTTGAAATAGTTGTTCTAACCCTAAACAGAATTCAAACCATAATTCAAAGTTGTTCAAACCCTAAACAGAAAACAGAAAAGATAAGTTGGAAATAGTTGTTCTAACCCTAAACAGAAAACATAATGCATTTGTATCCATAGTTGTTCAAACCATAAACAGAAAACAGAAAAAATAAGTTGAAATAGTTGTTCTAACCCTAAACAGAATTCAAACCATAATTCAAAGTTGTTCAAACCCTAAACAGAAAACAGAAAAAATAAGTTGAAATAGTTGTTCAAACCATAAACAGAAAACAGAAAAAATAAGTTGAAATAGTTGTTCAAACCCTAAACAGAAAACAGAATGCATTTGTATCCATAGTTGTTCAAACCCTAAACAGAAAACAGAATAAATAAGTTGAAATAGTTGTTCTAAGTTCTAACCCTAAACAGAAAACATAATGCATTTGTATCCATAGTTGTTCAAACCATAAACAGAAAACAGAAAAATTAGTTGAAATATTTGTTCAAACCCTAAACAGAAAACATAATGCATTTGTATCCATAGTTGTTCAAACCATAACCAGAAAACATAAAAATTAGTTGAAATATTTGTTCTAAGTTCTCAGTTCTAACCCTAAACAGAAAACAGAATGCATTTGTATCCATAGTTGTTCAAACCCTAAACAGAAAACAGAATAAATAAGTTGAAATAGTTGTTCTAAGTTCTAACCCTAAACAGAAAACAGAATGCATTTGTATCCATAGTTGTTCAAACCATAAACAGAAAACAGAAAAATTAGTTGAAATATTTGTTCAAACCCTAAACAGAAAACAGAATGCATTTGTATCCATAGTTGTTCAAACCATAACCAGAAAACAGAAAAATTAGTTGAAATATTTGTTCTAAGTTCTAAGTTCTAACCCTAAACAGAAAACATAATGCATTTGTATCCATAGTTGTTCAAACCATAAACAGAAAACAGAAAACAGAAAAAATTTAACATAGCAAGTTTTTTTAAAAACCTCAAGGCTCAAGCAATTTCCAAAATCCAATTCGGATTGTAACTTGCAAATTCGATAGACCTTCCTCCCTGAAATTAAGATATTAGAAACATTAGTTTACCAAATACCAAATTTTGAAACAGCCAAAACATAATAAACGGAATAAATAAAAAAAACTTGCCAAAATTTAAATAGTTAGGAACTAGGGTTCAGGAGAAAAACATAACTTAAATGCAGAACTGCAGAAGTCTGAAGAGAGTAAGAGAGGCTCTTCAGATTCTCAGAAGTCAAAACTTTTTCTCTTGTTAGCACTTAGCAAGAAGCCATAGCAAACAAGTTCAAACTTATTCAACTGAACAACCAGAGTGACTTGCATGCATCATAGGTTCATATCGGAGTATAAAAGGGCGATGGGGGGGGGGGGTTGCCGGGTTGGGACTTGGGAATGAATAAAAAAATAAACCTATGATGACAGAAAGCCCAATACTCGATTGCCATTTCTGTCACAGTCAGATCAAGAGCCATCATGTTTGTCTCTGCCGTCGGTATGAGCTAGGGCTTGGAGAAGATAACCTGAAAAATTGAAAATGTCACCAAACAGTTGAATGAATAAACTTACAGAAATTAAAAATTGAAAGAACACAAAAAAAAGGGGGGATTCGGCTGCGAGATTAGACGGTATAGGAGAAAAATTAGTATCCTCTTCTGGTTTGAGTCACGCGATATCTGAAAAGAGAGTTTCTCTCACAAAACTAGTACGACTGCTTAGAACGCCATTAGATCAATATCAGATGATCCATCAACGGCTCGATTGAGAATCTGAAAGGAACGGGTTGTTGGGAGGGGGTTGAGAAGGATTGAATGCGTGCATTCAACTCCCCAACGATGATGGGAGATGCATTGAATGCTCACAGCAGGCTGCATTCAATGGATCATCTCTCTCGCCATCACCCTAGTAATCTAGCCCTAAAACCAGTCCGTCAAACCACAAACAACTCTCTGGTATTGCCGTAGACTCGTAGTGGTAACTGGTAACTCGAACTCTCGAAGTCTGGAAAGTGGAAAGACTGGAATGAAGAGAGAGATAGAGAGCGACGAGGGTGACTGGGTGAGTCAGTGAGAGACGAGAGTGACGAGGGTCGACTGTTGAGGACTCGAGGGTGATGGACTGATGGTTTGAAGTTTGAGTGCTTGACTGGTTAATGGTTAGTGTCTTAGTGGTTTATGGTTTTGTTTAGATTTTAGAAACGCTCCGTTTCAATCCCAACATCCCAGCCGTTAGATTTGCGAAAATATCAAAAATTTTAATAAATGAACGGCTGGATTTGGAGAGAGAATTATTTAATTCGATTTGGGCGTGCCACGTGTCGAGACCTTTAGTTTACCAAAAAATTATTCACATGCTGCCGTTTGTATTTGGATCTGGTGTGCTTATTTAGTACAGTCCGTCGATTCTATAAAAATCATCAAGATTTAATTTCACTCGTTAGATCAAAGCACTCATGCCATGCCTACGGAGCTTGCGATACACCATATAAGTCCCACGCAATTAAGTTGATTATAGCTGGCTTCCATTAAACCCATCCAACGGCCAATATTTCATCAAAAAATTTGGATGGCTGAGATGGCTTGTGGTCATACCGAGACGACAGGTACACTGTCAGTCTCGATGACCGTGCGTGCGTGCGAGATTACAACCATTGATGAATTCCTCGAGTGCGATGGGGGGTTTTAAGTCGTTCGATCATCTCATCCAGGGGAAGCTTACGAAAATTTGGATGCACCCAATAAATCCCACGCGAGAAATGGCCAACAGCTGGCGTCCACTACAATCATCCAATGGCTGAAATTAAATCAAAAACAATTGGACGGCTGTCGTCCATTGCGTGCAAACCAAGACTCTCATAAATGTTGTTAGACCTGTAGACCGTGCGTGCGTGGGGGAGATTTCGAGAGTGAGTGTATCGTCCGTGTGTGTGTGTTGGTGAAACCGGTTTGATACGTTACCCAATAAATAATCTTGACCATTTATGTTAATCATTATTTTATCATTCAATCAAAGCCGTTAGATTAGTGGGCTCATAGTGTTATGTGCAACACTATATAACTCTCACCTTCGTAATGGATTACAGCTGTATTCCATTAACTAAATCCAACGGCTCAAATTAAATCACATTGAATCGGACGGCTATGATTAAATATCTAAAATTTCAAAAATTCAAAAAATCATAAAAATCTAGTGTGGGTAATTTCAGGTGAGCTCGTCTCTTTAGTTATCCAATAAATCATCTAAACCGTTAAAATTAAATACAAATTTATATAAATTAAATCTTAACCGTTCAATTAACTAAAGTGCTAAAGAAACCGTGTGTGCATAGTAGTGTAGTACTACATAGTTATTATTATCATTAATAATTTAATACTAATTTACCTAACGGTTGAGATTCTTAATAGTTGAGATTATTATTATTATTAATACTAATTAAGTCATTATTATTATTAATACTAAACGGTTGAGAACTTGAGATAATGAGATTCTTGAGAGTTGGGATTATTATTATTATTAATACTAATTAAGTCATTATTATTAATACTAAACGGTTGAGAATCTTGAGAGTTGAGATTATTAATTTATTATTATTATTAATACTAATTATTATTATTAATACTAAACGGTTGAGAATCTTGAGATTAATATTATTATTAATATTATTAATATGATTAATTGATTATTATGAATATGATTATTATTATTATACTATACCCTTGTAACCCTTGATCTTAATTGAACCTAGGCTATGTACACACATTAATATGATTATTAATATTATTAATATGATTAATTGATTATTATGAATATGATTATTATTATTATACTATACCCTTGTAACCCTTGATTTAATTGAACCTAGGCTATGTACACACATTAATATGATTATTATTATTATTAATATTATTAATATGATTCATTGATTATTATGAATATGATTATTATTATTATACTATACCCTTCTAACCCTTGATCTTAATTGAACCTAGGCTATGTACACACATTAATATGATTATTATTATTATTAATATTATTAATATGATTATTTGATTATTATGAATATGATTATTTTTATTATTATACTATACCCTTGATCTTAATTGAACCTATGTACACACATTAATATGATTATTATTATTATTATTAACTTATGAATTAGACATTGGACATTAAACCTATAAATAATAATATAGTCTATACTCTACACTAACTTAGTTATATACTTATACTATACCCTTGATCTTAATCAAATTAATTGTACACACATTAATTGAACCTATGAGATGATAATTATTATTATTATTTTTAACTAATTAATTGGACATTGGACATTAAACCTATAAATAATATATAAATAA
>NC_081544.1:10135420-10156110 GCF_901000735.1 Corylus avellana | reverse complement strand
TAAGAATACTCACAGTGGATTACATGAATGGATCATCAAAGGTAATTACTTGAAACCCGTTCTGCTGCAGTTGGTCCATACCCATAACAATCCCTTCACTGACTCTCTCTCTCTCTCTCTCTCTCTCTCGCCTAAACTCTCTTTCTTCCTCTTCAGCTCTCTGTCTTAAATTTCCATCTCACTCTCGGTTTCTCTCCTCTCTTTTGTATGAATGAGGCATTTAAATAAGGAAGGACTAAAAGAGAAAGAAGAAAAGTGGGAGCAGGTGAGAGCTGTCGGCAGAAGGAGAAAAGAAAGAAAATAATATAAAATAAGAATAAAAAAATAGGAATAAGAAAGAAAAAGTGGGAGCAGGTGAGAAAAATTGGGTGTGGGGCTGCTGTGAAGAAAAATGGGGAAATGAGAAGAATAAAAAAATAAGAGTTAGGTGGGTTGGTCGGCAAAATAGTAAAAACAAATAATAATAAAAGAAAAGAGAAAGATAAGGTGATTATGAGCAATTATTGCAGGTTAACTCCCATAAAAAAAATAATTAGTCTATTGTCCTCATTTAATCAATCACCAACTATTAAAAATCATACTCCAAATTCTATAAATCGATCATCAATTATCATATCTCTTAAATCTCCCAATAAAATAATCAATATAAAATCATCATCATGATATAATAACCTCAAATCAATATTCATTCCAATAATATTCATAAGATCTAATAAATTCCTCAAGAATAAATATTAGTACCTAATATCATCAATAAATATCTCAACCTCAAAGTAAATGCCATTACCTAATATGAATATTAATATAATCATAGCATCAATTTAATATCTCTAAAATAAGACTTTAAAAATCTGGGTTGCTACAATATTAGTATAAATTACTTGGTATATATATATATATATCATGCATGCATAAATTGATCAGTCTAGTAATATTAATATGATAGCTAGCTATATTTTTTTTGTAAAAATATATAAAACATACTTGATACATTTATTTTATAAGACCTGCAAACCTCATATGAATTCGACAAACACAACATATGTGGCCGGTTAGTTGATACATCTAATTATCTATATATCTAGAATATTAATTTATTTATTTATTCTCTAATTAATTTTAATTGGACAGAAGAAATATATGATAGAGTAAATATTATTTTAATAAAATTTAAATAAATAAAATTTTTTTATGATAGTTTAAATAAGATAATATATATTTATTATAAGTTTTTGACGTGTCATGTGTGGCACATCAAAAACTTTTGACGTGTCATGCATGGCACGTCAAAATGTTTTGACGTGTCAAGCATGACACGTCAAAAAAGATATTAATTTTATATATATATATATATCAAAACTAATTTTAATTTTGATATAAAAAAATATGTCATAAACAACACTTAATGTTAATTCGCATAGAAAATTAATTTTGATTGGATAGAAAAATTATATATAGTTTATCATATTAGTATAAATTACTTGGTATATATATATATGATGCATGCTTAAATTGATCAGTCTAGTAATATTAATATGATAGCTACCCATATTATTTTTGTAAAAATATATGGGTCATACTCGATACATTTATTTTATATGACCCGCAAACCTCATATTAACTCAACAAACACAACATATGTGACCGGTTAGTTGATACATCTAATTATCCATATATCTAGAATATTAATTTATTTATTTATTCTCTAATTAATTTTAATTGGACAGAAGAAATATATATATGATAGAGTAAATATTATTTTGATAAAATTTAAATAAATAAAATTTTTTTATGATAGTTTAAATAAGATAATATATATATATATTATAAGCTTTTTGATGTGCCATGTAACGTCAAAAACCTTGACACGTCATGCATGGCACGTCAAAATGTTTTGACGTGTCAAGCATGACACGTCAAAAAAGATATTAATTTTAATTATATATATGTATATATATATCAAAACTAATTTTAATTTTGATATAAAAAAATATGTAATAAACAACACTTAATGTTAATTGGCATAGAAAATTAATTTTGATTGGATAGGAAAATTATATATAGTTTAGCATATTAGTATAAATTACTTGGTATATATATATATGATGCATGCTTAAATTGATCAGTCTAGTAATATTAATATGATAGCTACCCATATTATTTTTGTAAAAATATATGGGTCATACTCGATAGATTTATTTTATATGACCTGCAAACCTCATATGAACTTGACAAACACAACATATGTGACCGGTTAGTTGATACATCTAATTATCCATACTTTGATACATCTAATACATCTAATATGTCATTTTCGACACGTCAAAATTTTTTTGACGTGTCACTGTAGACACGTCAAAAACCCCAGTTTTTTGACACCTACCCTTTTGACTGTTGATAAACGTAAAAAACAACGCGTCAAAAGAGGTTTTTGACGTGTCAATACCATTGACACGTCAAAAACCTCTAGTAAAAAACTAACCCCATTTTTGTAGTGCTAGCAGCAGAACAATGGTGCCAGGTTCCTACTATGATAAAGACTATGTTATCTTATCTAGTAAGAAACTTAAAATGGGGCAAATATTTCACCTTCTCGATAACAAGTTCAGTAGGATGGAGAGTCTGAGAAAAATTCTTCTAACCTTATCAGATATGGGTATTGAAGGCCTCTAATGAAGAAGAATTTGAAGAAAGAAAGATGGAAGATACTCTAAGTCTTGCTTATGTTGACGAGATGGACTACTAGGCTCAAAGTCTAGTTATTCTCTCCGATAAAGCAAAAGAAATTAGAGATTCACCATTTAAAAAATTTATGACAACAGATGGTAGAAGACTGTTTGTTACTGAAGTTCCAATTGATTACCCTCAGAGTCAAGAACAAATTGAACAAGTAGAGAAGCTTCATGAGAATATGCCAACAAGAAAAAAAACTTGATCTACCGTATGAACTAGAGTTATTGGCTAATGACATAAAACAGCTACGTCTACTAGACGACAACCGAAGCTTTATTTCTTCACCTTCTTTAGACAAAGAAGAATATGCTAATTTAATCAACGCTATGGAAGATTGAAGATCAAACAGAAGCTTGGTGGACCCTTGCAAAAGACAAATCCATCAATAGTAAAATCTGTCAGTTCACACTCAATCGGCAAAAAGATAACAAGAGTTTTTGACAGCTAGTATCAATAATAAAAAGGCATCGAGAAGTGTGGTGGACTAGGAGATGACATTGGGGCCGAGAAAGACAAGTTACCAGTTGATTTTCGGTCATCAGAACAACCAGCCCAATTGGTGTCGGAGATGAAGTGGAACCCACTTGGAACTACCAATTCTTTCTCGAGTTTTTAATTTCTCTTTGAACCTAGATCAAACTATCCACTTCTTAGATTGAACTTAGAACATAAAATTAGACATCAAATATATTTGATCTAACTTAAAACTAATTTTGATACCAAAGTATTCTTAGTTATCATAACAAATTCATTGGGTGTTACATTATTCATTACATTAAAGTGTATAAACTCAAAGCAATAAGGTAAACTTGCATGGTCTTTAGAGTAAACTACTTTGATACCATTTTGTAATGTCTTGGAGTTTATAACACAAGCTATGACACAGTTCATAAGCTCACAGCAGAATTTATATATATATATATATAAATTCTGCTGTGAGCTTATGAACTGTGTCATAGCTTATATATATATATATATAGGTTAACTCTCTTATAACACATTAGAGCTATTGAATAAACTTCTACAAACAAATACTTACATCATGCTTTTACTTAATTAAAAGCCATTGTTTAAACAAAAGTGACATAGGCCACATCAACATATGTAATATATTGAAACGCCCCAAGGCCGCTCTAGGTAGAGTGATTGAGAAAAATTGCAGTAGATTTATTATTATTATTATCATTCTTGTATTATATTTTCACCACAAAGACATAAAATCACCATAGCATTATACCCTCACTTACACAAATTAAAAACCAAAATTCAACCTTTGTGTTGTACTAGCAGCTTTATCACAACATAAGCCATAAAACCATTAAAATAAACCTTAGAACCAGACAATCTAAAAGCTTTTAAGTCAATACGTGCTGCAATACATTCCATACAACTCAAAACCCTCAAGGACTTAATCGTTAAGGTATAATACATATCAAATCTGGTACTGGTCGTAACCTTATGGTGCCACGGGGTTAAACTAAATATAGTGTTCGTAACCTTATGGTGCCATGGGGTTAAACTTGTTGAATAATAAACTTAATTTTAATATTTAGTTGAGTCTTTTTATTTCATATTTTCATATGTTACTAAGTGTCTTTTCATTTCATATTCTCATATGTTACTAAGTGAGTTGAAGAGGTTGTGTCTTTTAGTTTTTCAAGAATTATTTTACATAGGAGTTATATGGGAGTTATACGAGATATAAATAAATGAAGTTATTGTGAAGAAGTTAGAAGGGTCATTTGTATCCTATAAATACTCATGTAAGCAAGTTATTTTATTAAGTTGAATAAAGTTGAATATTCCTCTTTCTATTTTGTATTATCTTTCAGTGAGTGTGTTTTCCAATTTTTCAACAAAGTGATATCAGAGCTATAGTTTATTGATCCCAGAGAAATGACCAATTCAACCTTCCCATTTCAATTCCCATACCTTTCCAAAGACAATTTTGTTAATTGATGCATTCGCATGAAGGTGTTGCTTGGATCGCAAGATTCTTGGGAGATTGTACAAAAATGCTACGATGAGCCTAGTGATGAAGCTTCTTTGAGTCATAATCAAAGAGAGTCGTTTCAAAGACTTCGAAAGAATGATCAATAAGCTCTCACTCTTATTCATCAATGTTTGGATGAAGCTATGTTCGAGAAGGTGGCGAATGCAACCACCTTCAAGCAAGCATGAGAGATTCTCCTACACTCCTATCAGGGAGTTGATAAAGTGAAGAAAGTTTGCCTTCAGACATTAAGAGGCGAATTTGAATTTTTGCGAATGAAAGAATCCGAATCAATTGCGGATTATTTTTCAAGGGTGTTGGCCATAGTCAATCAAATGAAGAGATATGGAGAAAAATTGGAAGATGTTCGAGTCATTGAGAAGATCCTCCATTCCTTGCAACAAAAATTCGACTATATCGTTGTAGCTATTGAAGAGTCAAAAGATTTAGGAACCATGTGTATTGATCAACTTATGGGATCTCTTCAAGCCCATGAAGAAAGGCTCAACACGAAGAAGGAAGAGCCATTGGAGCAAGTTCTAGCCACAAAACTCTTTTCAGAGAGAAGGAAGAAGAGCAAGAAAGGAGTCAAAGAGGATAAGGACGAGGACAAAGCCGTGGTAGAGGAAGAGGAAGAAGCCCACGTAATTGGAACAATTATGAAGAAAGAGGTCAAGCATCAAGAGGACGAGGACGAGAAAATAATTGGAAGCAATATGGAAGAACGTATGATAAATCTCAAGTTAAATGTTATAATTGCCAAAAATATGGTTATTATGCTTGGGAATATAGAAGCGATGCTAACAATGTTGAAGAGGAAGCCAATTATGTTGAAAACGAGGAAGCGGAGCCCACTTTGTTGCTTGCTTATAAAGGAGAAGAACTCGTGGTATCTTGACAACACACAAGCAACTATATATGTGGAGACAAAAACAAGTTTGTCGAGCTCGATGAATCAGTGAGTGGGAATGTTACTTTTGGAGACTTGTCAAAAGTTCCAATACATGGGAAAGGTACAATCTCAATTCGCTTGAAAAGTGGAGGACAACAATTTATTACAAATGTTTATTTTGTTCCACATATGAAAAGTAGTTATTTGAGCTTAGGACAACTCTTGGAAAAAGACTATGAAATTCGTATGAAAAATCGTAGTCTTTTACTAAGAGATGACAAGAAGAATTTGATAGACAAAGTTTCCATGACAAGCAATAAAATGTTTTTATTAAATATTCAAATGGATGTGGCTAAATGTCTCAAGACTTGCTTGAAAGATTCATCTTGGCTTTGGCATTTGAGATTTGGGCATGAAAATTTTGGCGGATTAAAATTGTTGGCACAAAAGAGAATGGTGAATGTCTTGCCTTCTATCAATCAACCGGATCAACTTTGCAAAGGATGTCTTGTCGGCAAACTTTCCAAAAGAATCTACTACAAGAGCAAATGAGCCGCTTCAACTTGTTCATGCAGATGTTTGCGGTCCAATTAAGCCATCTTCATTCGATTAAAATCATCACTTCCTTCTTTTCATTGATAATTTTAGTCAAAAGACTTGGGTCTATTTTTTAAAGGAAAAATCTCAAGTGTTTGAGGTTTTCAAAAAAATTCAAAGCCTTTGTAGAAAAACAAAGTGGCTATTGTATTAAATCCTTGAGATCCGATAGAGGAGGTGAATTCACATCTAATGAATTTAAAGAATTTTGTGAAGAAAATGGAATTCGTCGCCCTTTAACGGTTTCGAGATCACCACAACAAAATGGTGTTGTTGAAAGAAAGAACAGGACAATTCTCAATATGGCTCGAAGCATGTTGAAGACAAAAAGAATACCTAAAGAGTTTTGGGTGGAAACTGTTGATTGTGCCGTATATCTATCAAATTGTTGTCCTACAATAAGCCTATGGAACAAAACCCCACAAGAAGCATGGAGTGGAAGAAAGCCAAGTGTTTCTCATTTGTGAGTTTTTGGAAGCATTGGCTATACACACATACCAAATCATAGGGCTGGCAAAACGGGTCCGCGGGTCGACCCGTTTACGACCCGCAGATACCCGCGACCTGTTTAACCAAAAACCAAACACGACCCGTTTATTAAACGGGTCGGACCCCCCGACACGACACAAACCCGGGTATTTCACGGGTCACCCGACATGACCCATGAGACCCGTTTAACTTAAAAAAATGATTTTTTTTTAATAAAATAATAATATTTTTAGCAATTATCTCTTAAAATTAAACTTCTAGCAGGCTAGCCACACCAAATC
This sequence comes from Corylus avellana, assembly GCF_901000735.1. Taxonomy (NCBI): domain Eukaryota; kingdom Viridiplantae; phylum Streptophyta; class Magnoliopsida; order Fagales; family Betulaceae; genus Corylus; species Corylus avellana. The sequence goes on along the minus strand of NC_081544.1, from coordinate 10,149,125 downwards.
ACTTAATAGTTATAAGTTAATATGCTTAATTGTCTAATCAAAAAAAAAAAAAAAACTAGATCATTACAAATACAAAATGGGTTCTCATTTTTGCCACTTGTTGTCCACTCTTGAATAGTTGAATGATCCACAAATATGCTCATTTTAACATGCTCCAAGTCCAGATGAACTTGGAATTTCACAGGAACTGATACTATCTAATGTCAGAACATCCTCTTCTTTGCTATCCACCGTCATTAAAGCTTGTTCTATATCAAAAGATAAGAGAAATTAATGTCATTAAAGTAAGATAAAAAAAATACAAGTAAATGAAAAAAATTAAATATGCAAATAACTAATATTACCTTGCTCTCCATATAACCAATCTCTAGTACAAATTAATGCCTCAACAATATCAGGTTTAAGTGAACTCCTATATTGATCAATCACACGTCCACCAACACTAAAAGTGGATTCTGAAGCAACAGTCGAAATAGGAATACTCAAAATATCACGAGCCATGGCAGCTACTTCAGGATAACGAAATTCATTTCCTTTCCAAAATGAAAGGATATCAAATGTCGCATTCTTTTTCACATACTTGGGCTCATCCAAATAAAGTTCTAATTGAGTCTTGTTTGCATTAGAATCGACTCCATCAAATGCTAGAAATTCCTACATGAACAGAGAGAATATAAACATAAAATTAATAAGTGATTATGAGTATATATATAATATACTAAGTTAGTAAGTTACTAACGAGCTAAGAAACTTATGATATTATTCACCTTTTCCCAATCTGGGTCTTCTTGTGGCCGAAAGACTGTGGAGCTTGAAGTTGTAGGAACACTATACTCCATAAAAAGTTTGATTAACTTGTTAAAAACATTATTATACTCTTCAGAATCAGCTCCATAAATTTTCGTATAGTAGTACTTTACAAGGCGAAGCTTGTAATGAGGATCCAAGACAACTGCAATGGCCAACGCTACATTAAATTCTGACCAATATTTCTCAAATTTGGCGAGCATTTGATTTGCCATTAATCTCTTACACCCATCTTCGCCCACTTCTTGCCTCAAATTCACATAAATCAATGCAACTACAGGAAAGTATAAATTGGTTGTGGGATATTTGGTACCAGAAAAAGCACATGTAGCACGATAAAAGCAGCCCAAAAAAGTACTGATATCAATCACCCTTTCCCACTCAAGTGAACTAGGACAAAATTTATAATTTTTATCAATCATCTCCAAATAAGCAAAAGCACGCCTATAGTGAATAGCACTCTTAAGCATAAGATATGTCGAATTCCATCTGGTTGGCACATCTTGTCTTAACCCCTTGTTACTGTCCAATGACATTCGATTGACAACATGAGGAAAACTTTGTTTTCTCACTTGTGATCCTCTAAAATACTTAACACTATCTCGAATATTTGGATAGCATCAGTGATCTCTTTCAATCCATCTTGCACAATCAAATTAAGAATATGGGCACAACAACGCATATGAAACAACTCACCTTCACAAAGAAGGGCTTTCCTCATGTTTAATTTTTGTTTCAGTTTCTCAACACAACCATCATTTGCAGAAGCATTATCTAATGTTATAGAGAAAACCTTTTTATCAATCCCCCACTCTTGTATCAAACTATCTATCTTGTCAGCCAAAGAATCACCATTATGTGGTGGGGGCATAAATGAAAAACTTATCACCCGTTTAGATAATACCCAATTTTTTTTCAATAAAATGAGCAGTGAGGCAAATATATCCATCAGTTTTCAAAAAAGTCCACAAATCAGATGTAAAACTAATCCTCCCAGGACAAATAGTTAACAAAGACTTAACCTTTTGTTTCTCCAACATATACATCTTAACCAATTCTGCTTTAGCAGTATTTCTAGAGATTAATGGTACATCACTACGCAAGTATCTATGCATCTCTCTTACACCATCATATTCAACATATGAAAATGGCAAGTCATGCTTAATAATCATAGCAACCAACAATTCTCTATATCTTTTAGGATCAAATTTTGAGGTACTTACGGACAGAGTTCCTTGATCTCTAGATAGGAGCAATTGCTGAATATCATGATCATTTTTTCCCCCACAAGCCTTCATATGCTTCTGCAGATTTCCAGTTCCATGTGAACTATTAGCTATATATTTATGATCACAAAACTTGCATTTTGCCCATATCCTTGAGTCATTTGGATCTGTAGAACGAACTTCATCAAAATGGGTCCAAACTATTGAGGTCTTCTTACGCTTCTTCTGGACCCTTTTGTTCGTCATCGGATTCGTATGAACAGAAGGATCTTCATCTCCTATTGTATTTATTTCAACCACATCATCATCGAATACAACCGAATCTTCGTTAATCACCTACACACATAATCGTTAGTAAGTTAGTTAAAGATAAGTTCAAAAGTAAGAATCAAACCAAATTTAGTAATGCTATCACAAAACTAGAATTAAGTAGGCATTAATTCTTTGTCATTCATCAAACACATTGTTTGTTGTCAAATTGTGTTTAACAATTTTATATATATATATATATATAAAAGTTGGAGGCCTCCTAGCATGTTCTAGGATGAGATTTTTTTTTTTTTTTGATAAGTATTCTAGGATGAGATATTGGAGCTTTAATCACTTAATTTATATATATAAATTGGAGGCCTCTTTGTTACAACCCCAAATCACAACGACCAAAAATATATTTTTCTACTCAATTTAAAAAGAAAAAAAAAATCCACTTCTTATATGAAATGAATGAAAATGGTTTGGCTATAGCCTATGAAATCTAGCCTATCTCGGAGCCCTATGTCCCGGGAGAGTCCACCAACGCAATGGCCCAAGCAGTTCCAAATCAAACCCCTTTTGCCTGCCGGTTTTGCCCCATCCAGCCAAGAAGGATGGATTGCCAAAAGCATGGATTCACATTTAAAATCCCCTCCCCATTTCATTCTTCACCAGACACAAAATCACTTCAAAATTTCCACAACAAACACAAAAGCCTAAAATGAAGCAAAACCCAACAATCCACATAATCAGAGCATCAGATATTCAGATTTGAGAGAGCAAGAGACTGAAATCCCCTCCCCATTTCGTTCTTCACCAGACACAAAATCATAAAATCACTTCAAAATTTCCACAACAAACACAAAAGCCTAAAATGAAACAAAACCCAACAATCCACAAAATCAGAGCATCATATATTCAAATTTGAGAGAGCAAGAGACTGAAATCCCCTCCCCATTTCGTTCTTCACCAGACACAAAATCACAAAATCACTTCAAAATTTCCACAACAAACACAAAAGCCTAAAATGAAGCAAAACCCAACAATCCACAAAATCAGAGCATCAGATATTCAGATTTGAGAGAGCAAGAGATTGAAGAGAGAGATACATACCGGATGCGACATCAGTGGAAGAGAGAGAGTAGCGGCAGAGGAGGCGAGGAGTGGCGGTGGCGTGGCGTGGGAGTTGGGACATGGCTACGTGAGGAGTCTAATGACTGACAAGTGAAGGAGCGGCGAGAGAGAGAGACAGGCAGTGGCGTGGCCATGGCGTGGGCGTGGGTGGTGGTGTGGCGTGAGGTCCAATGAGCTTAGTGAGGCCGAGAGGGAGGAATGGTTGAATGGGTTTCACCGTTTCAGACTTTCAAGAACTTGCTGCGCTTGGTCTTCTGCAGGATGCGTTTTTTACTTTTAGTCTTAGAGTTTTAGTCTTTTTCTAATTTCTTTAATTCTTTTAGGTTATAAAAAAAAAAAAACAAAAAAAAACAAACGGGTCTGGCGTGTCACTCGCAGGTCGACTTGTGACACGACCCCCCATGCACTCATAAACAGGTCATATACGGGTCGACCCATTCATGACCCAAACCCGTTTAAGATAAACCCAAACCCGCTAATTTCGTATCGTTTTCGTGTCGGGTTGTCGGGTCGTGTCAAAATTGCCAGCCCTACCGGATCAAGAGAGGTCAAAGCTTGATGATAAAAGCAAAAGGCACATTTTCATTGGCTATGACTCAAGTTCTGAAGGCTACAAGCTTCACAATCCAAATTCCGGCACAGTTGTAATTAGTAGAGATGTGGAGTTTGATGAAGAAGACTTTTGGGATTAGAGCATTCAAGAGAAAGAAAAATATGATTTCTTTCATTTTCTTGGAGAAGAAGAGTCAAGAAATGAAGAGCCCACTACACCTTCTCCATCTCTAACAAGTTTTAGTACACCGTCGTCGTCATCTTTAAGTGGAAGTTCTAGTGAAAAGCCACCACACATGAGAAGTCTTCAAGAACTCTATGAGGTAACAGAGAATTTAAATGGTGATCTAAATCTATTTTGTCATTTTGTGGATTGTGAGACAATAGGTTTTGAAGAAGTGGTAAAAGACGAAAAATTGAGAAATGCCATGGATGAGGAAATCAAAACAATTGAAAAGAATACATGGGAGTTGGCGAATATTCGAAAAGAACAAAAACCCATTGGAGTGAAATGGGTGGTCAAGGCAAAGAAGAATGAAGAAGGAGAAAGAGTGAATCCAACAATCTTCAAGAGTTTATTTGGAAGTTTGAGATACTTGACAAGGTGGCTAAAAGAATTTAAGGTGGCTAAAAGAATTCTTCGTTATTTCAAGGAGGCTAAAAGAAATTAAGTTTAAAAGGGGGTGTTGAATAATAAACTTAATTTTAATATTTAGTTGAATCTTTTCATTTCATATTTTCATATGTTTCTAAGTGTCTTTTCATTTCATATTCTCATATGTTATTAAGTGAGTTGAAGAGGTAGTGTCTTTTAGTTTTTCAAGAATTATTTTACATAGGAGTTACATGGAAGTTATATGAGATATAAATGAATGAAGTTATTGTGAAGAAGTTAGAAGGGTCATTTGTATCCTATAAATACTCATGTAAACAAGTTATTTTGTTACGTTAAATAAAGTTGAATATTCCTCTTCCTATTTTGTGTTATCTCTTAGTAAGTGTTATTTCCAATTTTTCTACAAAACTAAATATCGTACATGCAACATATCATGTAAGCTCTGAGAATTCATTTCATTCATAAACATAGCACGTGCAAATTCATAACATGCATAAATCATTTTCATAATCATTGAATGAGATTCTGAAGCAATTATAGCATTTACACATTCATATATCACATTCATATATCATGGCATATAATATGGAAGGAAGTATAACTTTAAAAACATGAGTCATAAAATTTCTAAACTTTTCAAAAATTTTAATAGGCAATTTGTGTCGGGATCTTAAGAGTGTATTCACTTACTCTTGTTTCATGTTTCATGAAGATAAATCTTATTTGTTTCATAAAGCATAAATGTTTCATTTTCCTCTTCCCTGCATCCGATACGTGATTCCCTACAATTTCGAATTTCTTTTTACGAAAGTGCTACCTATGTCCAGATAAAATGTCTCAGCCCACGTATGTGTCCACTCTCCAAGTTCAGATAATTGTCCTTCCATGTTTAGGTAACACTCACTACAAAAGCCAGTTGCATCATTCTACAATTGAACAGTATGTATATTCGTGGTTGGATGTTAAGGTTAAGTTCTCCCTCTTGCATGTTTGATTACCCTACATATTTGCATGTTTGTAGGGAGTCGTTTTCTCTCTAGGCTCATAACCTAGAGTAGAAGAAAATATTCCCCTGCGGTGGTGGTGACTGCGGTGTTGGGTGGTGCTGTTACTGTTTGGGCGACAAGAATTATCATGGAGGAGGATCTTTCGAAGTTATGGGGGAAACTATCTCTAGATGAAGGAGAAACGATGGAAGTGGCGATCCAGCCACGGATGGTTGAAGGAGTGGTGTCATGAGGAAAATTTTGTGTGGTAGGGAGACTACTCACAGATCGTTTTGTTGGGAAGGATATTATCAAACGAACGTTGATCAAGGGATGGAGACCAACGGGTAGTCTTTCTTTCAAAGTATTGGGCGAGAATGTGTTTATTCTGGAATTCGAGAATGAATGGGATAAAGCAAGGGTGTTAGAGGGGAGGCCATGGATTTTCGAAGGAAACCTGTTTTCAGTGGAAGAGTTCGATGGTCAGTCCTCACCATCTGAAATAATTTTTGAGCAAGCGGCCTTTTGGGTTAGAATGTTCAATCTCCCTTTGGCATGCATGGGAAAAGAGGTGGGCCAACAAATTGGGGCCACAATGGGGACTGTGGAGGAAGTTGATACCGATGAGGAAGGAGTAGGCTGGGGAAAATTTTTAAGAGTCAAGATCAGAATTGATTTAACTAAACCTCTGCCTAGAGGTCGGGTTATCAATCTCCTTGGTAAGCAAACGTTGATAGCTTTTCAATACGAAAAGTTACCAAAATATTGCTTTGACTGTGGCAAAATATGGCATGGGCGGATGGGCTGTACGGTACAAGGAGGAAATCGACCCAAGGAGATGGAGAAGTAGTATGGCCCCTGGATGCGTGTACCATCTCCACGGCGGAGGCGTGATTTTCCTACTCCTCGTTTTTTCGAACAGCAAGGGGAAGGAATGAGGGAAGATGACAAATCTCATGCAGGGATACGTGGAAATCGGCGTAGAAGCAGCAAGTATCACAGTGAAAGTGATGAAGCAGCAGCTTCACACGCAGAGGAATCAACAAAGGAAAAATCTCCGGTGATCCCAGACGAAACGCCGGCGAGTGGGGAAAGAGCGGTTACAGACGAAGGGAGTATTAATGGTAAGGGAGCAGATTCTGGCGTGAAAAAAGGAGCATTTACTGGGGGGATTTTCATTAGTCGGCAAGTTGAATCACCAGCCATTAAGGGAAACAATAAAGAATAGGGGTGAAATTTAAAACCGCCTAACCGCAACCGCTAACCGCTATAACCGTTAACCGCTAACCGCCTAACCGCTTTGAAAGCGATTAGTAAAAACCGCTAACCGCCTAGGCGGTTGCGGTTAGCGATTAGTGAGTTTTGAAAATCCACTAACCGCTAACCGCTACCCGCTAACCGCTTTTTTTTAAATATAATATATATTTATATTTTATATATATATATATAATAACAATAAGTTGTGAGTTTATGAATTTTTTTTGATTGATTGAAATAGGCCTCCAGCTTCAAGTTTAACCATATATGTTGGTTTTTTTGTTGCTTGTGAGTTTATGAATTTATTTGTGTTTTATTTTATTTCTATGTGTGAGTTTATGAACTTGCTTATGAGTTTATGTATAAGACTACAAGTGAAGTGATGATTTTGTTATAATTTTATTTGTATATTATATGATGTGTAGATTTGTAGAAGGTGGCCAACAAGATTTTGGTGTATAGCAATTTTTAATGCTAAAATGGCCATGAAAAGGGAAAAAAAAAAGTTTAAAATGAGAAAAAAAATGTTTAAAGTAAGCCCAAAACCGGCCCAAACCCGGTCCAAACCCGGCCCAAAATCGGTCCAAAGAAAAAAGCCCAAAAAAAAGCCCAAAAAAGCGGTTAGAAAAAAAGCGGTTATTCCAAAGCGGTTAACTGCTACCCGGTTAGCGGAGGCGGTTAGTAAAATTTACTAACCGCCTAGGCGGTTGCGGTTAGCGGTTTTAGCCACTAACCGCTAACCGCAACCGCTATTTCACCCCTAATAAAGAAGATGCGCAGGAGGATTTATTAGGGGAAGAAAATTTCCTGAAGGCGGTTAGGGAATTGAAATTAAAAGGGAAAGAAGTATCAATGAATGCGAATGGGCTGTCCAATAAATGCGAGATTTTGAATGAGAAAACAAGAAATGAAAGAACAAAAGAGGAAAGCCATCAACTTGTGCAAGTAAATGTGGTGAATGAGAATGAGCCACGTGGGGAGTCAACCAAGGAGAAGTTAAATGGAGGTGGGGGAGATCAGGCCCATGGGATGCTGAAGTGGAAACGTCGTGCAAGGGCTGGCCAACAGTTGCCGTCTGAAGCCCAACAAGCGAGCCCAGTGGGAAAAAGGAAAATTTCAGGTGGTCTAGGAGCTCAACAGGGAGATGAAAAAGGGGTACAAAACAGGAGACTAAAATATAAGGGGGAACGTGAATTTGTGCTACGTGATGAAGATGGGGCTAGCATTAATGGATCGGGAATGGCGGGGTCTGGATCACAGCCCCGCCGACCGGCATGAAAATACTATGTTGGAACTGTCGAGGCTTGGGAACCCTGAGACAGTTCGAGAGCTTTGCCGAAAGGTCAAAGATAAGTGTCACGATTTGGTTTTCCTGATGGAGACCAAATTAAGAAGTAATAAAATGTCTATGATAAAACAAAGGATGGGGTTCAATAATATGCTAGTTGTGGATTGTATAGGGAGAAGTAGAGGGTTGGCATTACTGTGGAAGGAGGGAATGGGAGTTGAAATCCAGAATTACAGCATTAGGCATATTAATGCAGTTGTGTGTCCTCTAAACTCAGTTCCATGGACTTTCACTGGCTTTTACGGCCACCCGAAAGAGCATAGAAGATGGGAAGCATGGAAGCTACTGAGACATTTGAAATCCAAGGCTCTTGGCCCTTGGATGTGCGCCGACGATTTTAACGAAATTGTCGACCCATCTAAAAAAGTGGGAGGTAAGCGAAGGTCTAACTTCCTTATGGAGAATTTTAAAACAACACTTGAAGAATGTGGCCTTTTTGAAGTAGCGACCAAAGGCCCAACATGCACTTGGAATAATGGGAGAGAGGGGGAAGAATTTATTATGGAGAAATTAGATAGAATGGTGGCTTCTCATGACTGGCATGTTCGGTTTCCCAACGTGGAGGTATTGCTTGAAGCTGCAATTTTTTCTGATCATCTCTCAATGTCTATTAATCTTGTGGGCCCTCAGTTTACAAGTAGGAGGATGCGGGGATTCAGATTCGAAGCCAAGTGGGCTGATAACATGGAGTGTCGTGAGGTTATAAGGAGCATATGGCGGAAAAAAACTCATGGGAAGGGAACCTGGCATTCGGTGGCAGGGAAACTCGAAGCTAGCAAATCTAGACTAAAGGCATTGCAACACGTGCAAGGTGGAAATATGAGACAGCAAATAAATGAGCTGTCCGAACAGCTGTTGAAGGCACAAGCTGAACATGGAGGGACAGACACCTCTCTACTGATGAAGTTAAAAAAGGAGCTGCTGGAAAAGCAACGAGAGGATGACCTGTTCTGGAAGCAGAGGGCGAAAGAAGACTGGGCAAAATTTGGGGATCAGAATTCTCGTTTCTTCCATGCATGTGCTACTCAGAAGAAAAAAGCCAGTTTGATAACTGGAATTACGGATGAATTTGGGCAACGTTGGGAAACAAACGAACAAATTGGGGGAGCATTTACCAGATATTTTCAAAATTTATTCACCACATGTGGACCCAGACAGATGGAGAAGGCGTTGGAAGCAGTTGAGCAGCGTGTAACCCCATCAATGAACGAATCTTTGTTGAAAGATTTTACGGTGGAAGAAGTGGGAAATGCTTTAAGTCAAATGGCTCCTTTAAAAGCACCTGGACCGGATGGTTTTTCAGCCTGTCTTTTTCAGAAAAATTGGGCGGAGATTGGCGAAGAGGTTAGCCATTTTGTATTACAAATTTTGAATAATGGAAGCATGAATAAAGAGCTAAATTTGACTTATATTGCTTTAATCCCAAAAACTGCTAACCCAATTCCTGTTACCGAATTTCGCCCCATTAGTTTGTGTAACGTCCTTTATAAATTGATCTCCAAGACCCTTGCAAACAGACTTAAAATTGTGCTCCCTGATATAATCTCACCAAACCAAAGCGCGTTTGTCCCCGGTCGGCTTATAACGGACAATGTATTGGCAGCTTTTGAAACCCTTCATACTATGAAGTCAAGAATGTGGGGGAAGGTGGTCATATGGTGGTTAAACTCGACATGAGTAAAGCCTATGACAGGGTGGAATGGGATTTTTTAGAAGCCATTATGGAGCGGATGGGATTCGCGAGTAGATGGATCCAGTTGATAATGATGTGTGTCAAGTCGGCCACATATGAGGTTATTGTGAACGGTTCCCCTACGGGTCGGATTAACCCTTCTAGGGGGATCCGACAAGGGGACCCTATCTCACCTTATTTGTTTTTATTGTGTGCAGAGGCTCTTAGTTCCCTTCTGACTCAGGCTGACAGAGATGGCAGACTGCCTGGTGTTCCAACTTCAAAGCGAGGACCCCGTTTAAGCCATCTTTTCTTTGCGGACGACAGTCTATTATTCTGTAAAGCTACTCTCTTATATTGGCGACGGATGACTAAGATTTTAACCATTTATGAGAAAGCTTCTGGACAGCGACTAAACCAGGCAAAAACGTCCCTGTTTTTTCAGCCGCAATACACCTGCAGTTACAAAGGAGGAAATTCTGAGACTGTCTGGGATTCAGTCCACGCAGAGATACGACAAGTACCTTGGGCTGCCAGCTCTTGTTGGTAAATCTCGTAGACAAGCTTTTAATAGCATAAAAGACAGAGTGTGGAGGCGACTGGGTGATTGGAAGCTGAAATTGTTGTCACAAGCTGGGAGAGAGATATTGCTAAAAGCTGTGATCCAGGCCATTCCAACATACAGAATGAGTATGTTCCTCCTCCCCAAAGGTTTATGTTCCGAGATTAATTCTATGATGCAGAATTTTTGGTGGGGACAGAAAGAAAATAGATCCGGAATACATTGGATGAAATGGAGTAAAATGGGGCTGTCAAAAGAATGTGGAGGCATGGGCTTTCGAGATTTGTCATGTTTTAACAAAGCTCTATTGGCGAAACAATGCTGGAGATTACTGAAGTCCCCAGAAAGCTTAACAGCAACAATTTTAAAGGCTAAATACTATCCTCATTGTTCTTTTATGGAAGCAAAACTGGGGACGGAGCCTTCTTTTGCATGGAGAAGTATTCAAGGTGCCAGAGAGCTTCTAAAAGATGGTCTTTTCTGGAGAGTGGGAAATGGTCAATCAATCAATATATGGGGGGATTGCTGGATCCCAATTTCTTCAACTTATAGAATCCATTCCCCACCGAGGGTGTTGGACCGGAGTAGTAAGGTAAGTGAACTCCTTGACAACGGAAAGTGTGGATGGAACCAAGAGTTGTTGAAAAGTATCTTCACCGACGAGGAAAGAATTGCTATTACTTCTATCCCGATAAGCCAAACGAATCAACCAGATGTCCAGATATGGCGGTGCACAAACAATGGAATGTTCTCGATGAAGAGTGCCTATCACCTTGCAAAAGAGATGGAAATGAGTGGGAATCCAGAAGACTCTTTGAAGACAAAGGAGAGTATCTTGTGGAAGACTCTTTGGAGGCTAACTATTCCAAATGCAGCTAAAAATTTTCTTTGGAGAGCTTGTCACAATCTATTGCCAACAAAGGATAATCTCCTTGGGCGGAAGGTTGTGACTGAGCCTTGGTGTCCATTTTGTGAGAAGGAACCGGAAACTGTTTATCATGCTTTGTGGGGCTGCCCAGCAGCCACAGACGTTTGGGGTAGTAGCAGAAGAATTTTCCAGAAGTGTGTCATTGAGGGCAGCAACTTCATGGAGACGGCAGAATATATTCTTGAAAGAAGTGGAGCAGCTGAGTTTGGCATATTTGTGCAATTAGCCCGTCAGATCTGGTTTAGGCGGAATAAATGGATCCATGAAGGAATATTTATTAACCCAAATATTATTCTCCGTAAGACTGAAGAACAGGCCGAGGAGTTCAACAAAGCAAATGAGGTGAGTCACAATAGAAGTGTGGTGGAGAACAATGAGCGTGGAAAAAAGTGGTTAGCCCCACCCCAAGGTTCGCACAAGATAAATTGGGATGTGGCTATTGATAAATTACATGAACGCATGGGGATAGGTGTCATGATTAGAGGAGAAAATGGGCAGGTTATTGCGGCGATGAGTAAGACCACCTTGGGTTTATTGGAGCCGACAATGGGGGAAGCATTAGCCGCGTATCATGCAGTTTGCCTTGGAAGGGATCTGGGAATGCAAAATATATATCTAAAAGGTGATGCGAAACAAGTTGTGGAAGCAATAAATTCTCAAACGAGTACATGGAGTCGTTTCGGACACCTAATAGATGACACGAGGGGAATTTTACGATCTTTTTCAAGTTGGAGATGTAATTTTGTTTATCGAAATGCAAATGAGGCGGCACACCGGCTTGCAAAAGCGGCGATAACAGATATCAGTGATAGGATATGGAGGGATACAACTCCAAATTGTATTAGGGATATCGTTTTGATGGAGCAATCAACTCTATCTTTGTGAATGTTGATGGAGGTTATCTGCTCCATCCATTACCATTTTATTCAATGAAATACTCTTTTGTTCAAAAAAAAAAAAACACTCACTACAAAATTCGTGAGAAATTTTGACTGGAGGTTTTTGACGTGTCAATGGCATTGACACGTCAAAAACCTCTTTTGAAGTTTAGCAGCGGTTAAAAGGGGGGATGTCAAAAATCCCGAATTTTTGACGTGTCAAAACCGACACGTCAAAAAATTTTTTTTTGACATGTTAATTTTGAAACATCAAAAAATTTTTGACATGTCACTTTTGACACGTCAAAAATTTTTTTGACGTGTCAATTTTGTCGCGTCAAAAAATTTTTGGTGTGTCGATTTTGACACGTCAAAAGTTTTTGACGTGTCAAAATCGACACGTCAAAAAATTTACGTGTTTTTTTTTTACGTCTCACACCGTTTGACACGTAAAAAAAAATATATATTTTTTTTTTAATAAAAAATAATTACAATATTCCAATTCCTGATATTCCAATACAATAATTCCAATATTTCTAATCCACATCCAATAATCCAATTAAATCATAATTCAATTCAATACATAATCCACCTACATAATACACATCCAATACATAATCAACATCCAATACATAATCCACCAACATAATACACATCCAATACATAATCCACCTACATATATAATACACATCTATAATCCACGTCCAATACATAATCCACCTACATATATAATCCACATCAAATACATAATCCACCTACATATATAATACACATCCAATACATAATCCACCTACATATATAATACACATCCAATACATAATCCACCTACATAATACACATAATACACATCCAATACATAATCCACATCCAATACATAATCCACCTACATAATACACATCCAATCCATAATCCACATCCAATACCTAATCCAATCCAATACCTAATCCAATCCAATACATAATTCACATCTATAATATACATCCATAATACACATACATAATACACATTCATAATCCACATACATAATCCAATCCAATCCAATCCAATCCAATCCATATACATAATCCACATACATAATACACATTCATAATCTACATACATAATCCAATCCAATACGTAATCCAATCCAATCCAATCCAATCCAATACATAATCCACATACATAATACACATCTATAATCCACATACATAATCCAATCCAATACCTAATCCAATCTAATACGTAATTCAATGCAATACATAATTCAATCCAATACATAATACACATCCATAATCCACATACATAATACACATCCTGACCATACTATGAGGTTCAAAGAATATATATATTCAACACAACTTCATTAAACAAAATCCAATATCCAATATATATATCCAACACAACACAACTTCATTAATAATATATATCCAATATCCAATATCCAACACATACTTCATTAAACAAAATTTCAACACACATATTACATTCCAACACAACACATAACAAAA
>NC_081544.1:10116404-10135320 GCF_901000735.1 Corylus avellana | reverse complement strand
ATCTTATCTAATCGCACATTTTTCCATATATTTTCACACTGCTAATATATTAAGGTGACTTAATTTCGTTTTTAGCTAAACAAATGACATCAATTCTCTGTGGTAAGGAACACTGGTTCACACCTATTCCACAATTGACGATTTCAGCCATACACAAAACTATGTGTTGACCTGCACTGATATTTCTTAATCAAGTGTTTCCTTGATACCTTTTATCAGTGTCTTTTACACTATAAGATCATATATATATATTACCAACTTGTAACATAATGTCTCTCGGTGAACCTTACATTTATGAAAGTTGTAATATTATTTCTTAAGTGTTTTCTGTCTATTACCTGACCAATTATCCCCTTTTTAGAAACAGAATTGCACAAAATCGTTCATTCAGGCGTCCCTGAATCCTTCCGCTTGTGCTTAAACATATATGTAGCTACCACCTAGGTGTTTCTTAATCCCATTGTAGCTACATGCTCTTTGAATTTTTCCAAAGACAATCCTTTGGTCATAGGATCGGCTACCATCTCTGTTGAGGGTATATATTCAATTTTAATTTCCCCTCTTTCCACTATATCTTGAATATAGTGATAATTTACATCAATATGTTTGCCTTTGGAGCTTTGTGCTCCACTTTTTATTAAAGAGATGGCAAACTTGTTATCACAAAACATATTGACTGGCTTACTGTTTAAACCTAAATTTAAACTTTCTACAAAGCGTCTAATCCACACTGCATTACTTATTGCTGTGCTGCATGATATATATTCAATTTCCATAGTGGATTTTGCAACGCAATTTTGTTTCTTGCTTAACCAAGAAATAGTTGTTCCACCAAACAAGAACACATATCCACTTGTTGATTTTCTATCATCAGCGTCTCCAGCAAAATCCGCATCTGTGAATCCTTTAATTTCTAAACATAAGCCCATGTTTTTAGTGCCTTGTAAATATCTAAATATACGTTTTACTGCTTGCCAATGTGTCTTCCCTGGATTAGATTGATATCTGCTTACTAATCCCACCGCATAACAAATATCAGGTCTTGTAGTTGTCATTGCATACATGAGACTGCCCACAGCTTGGGCATAGGGGATAGATTCCATCTCTTGAATCTCTGTCTCATTTTGAGGACACATTGATTTATTCAAGTACTGACCTCTTGAAATAGGTGTTTTTAGAGGTTTACATTCATTCATATTAAACCTCTTAAGTATCTTTTCCAGATATTTTTCTTGATCCAAATATAGTAATTTTAAATTTCTATTTCTAGAAATTTTTATTCCTAAGACATAGGTAGTAGTACCCATATCTTTCATTTCAAATTTGGATGACAAGAAGGATTTTGTTTTATTTATCATATCTGGACAGTTACCTATTAGCAGTATATCGTCTACATATAATGATAATATAGTTAATTTATTATTTTCATTACATATGTAAACACAGTGATCTAGTGGACTTACCTCGAAACCAATTTCTAGTATTGCTTGATGGAACTTCAAATACCATTGCCTCGAAGATTGTTTAAGTCCATACAATGACCTTTTTAATTTGTAGACTTTTTCTTCATGTCCTGTGGCCTGAAATCCTTCAGGTTGTTGCATGTAAATTTCTTCTTTTAATTCTCCATTGAGAAAGGTTGTCTTAACATCTAACTGATGTAATTCCAAATCCATTAATGCTACAATGGACATGATAATCCTCACTGAAGCGAATTTTGCCACAGGTGAGTATGTATCAACAAAGTCTACACCAGGTTGCTGAGTAAACCCTTTAGCCACCAATCTAGCTTTGTACTTTTCAAGACTTCCATCAGCTTTGAATTTTTTTCTTAGAACCCACTTGCATCCAATTGCTTTTCTTTGGCTTGGCAATTCCATGAGTTCCCACACATCATTTTTCTAAATTGATTCAAGCTCTTCTTCCATAGCTTTAATCCATTTTTCAGCATCATGACTACTTACAGCTTCTTTAAAATTTGCTGGATCTTCTTGCAAATTTATATCATCTGTACTTAGCACATAATGATCCTTGAGTATGGTTGATGGCCGTCTTTGTCTTTTACTCCCACTGTTTTGATTATCTATATCCAATTTAGGTGGATCTTTGGATTTTCTTTTGCTCCCACTATTCCGAATGTCTGTTTTATGTTCTTTTTCTTTCAAAGTAACTTATGGTGTTTGACATTCAGAATCTTCTTCTTGTAGAAGTCTTATTTCATCCATGGGAGTAATTTGATTGGTGTTTTCTAGAAATGCAGCATCCCTGCTTTCTATTAATCCCTTATTTGGATGGTAGAATCTATATCCACTACCGTTTTCTATATATCCTATAAATCTGCATTCCCATGTTTTACTTTTTAACTTATCCCTTAAGGGTTTTGGAATAAGTACATGTGCCTTACATCCCCCACACTTTGAGGTTGTAAAACTCTGGTTTTATGCCTGTCCAATATTCATAAGGGGTAAGAGGTTTTGATTCTATTAAGAATATATGCTGCAGTGGATAAAGCCTCACCCCAAAAATGAGTGGATAACTCAGCATATGCCATCATGGATCTTGTCATATCCATTAAAGTTCTATTCCTTCTTTTTGCAATCCCATTTTGTTGAGGCTTATAAGGCATTGTATATAAATGTCTTATTCCATTTTCTCTGCAGAAGGAATCCATGGCTTCATATTCACCTCCCCTATCATTATTCAAGTTTTTAATGGACCTTCCCAATTGCTTTTCTACCTCTAATTTATATTCTTTAAATTTTTCAATTGCATTAGATTTATGTTTGATAAGGTAGATATGTCCATATCTTGAATAATCATCTGTAAAGGTAATAAAGTATTCCATTCCTCTATGTGTTTTAGTTCTTAAAGGACCACATATGTCAGAATGAATTACTTCTAATAATTCTGATGATTTCCAGTGTTTTGAAAAAGATTTACTAATCATTTTTCCCTTAATACATGATTCACATATATTAAAATCTTCAGAATTAATTCTAGGTAGTAATCCACTCTTACTCATTCTTTTCATTTTATTTTTGTTGATGTGGCCTAATCTTAAATGCCATAAGAAAGAACTATCTTCAGACACATATGAATACTGTGAAATGGGATCTTTATTATCAACTTTGAGTAAATACATATTGTCTATCTTTACTCCCTTAATAGATATTTTTCCCTTACAAATATAGACCTTACTAGATTTAAACTTAATGTCATATCCTTTGCTATCTAATACGGGAACAGATATTAGATTTCTCCGGATATTTGGCACATATAGTACATTGTGTAAAATAACAGAAGACCCTTTAACATAAATCTTACATTTTCCTTCGCCTAGCACATCACTGTAAGTATTGTTGCCCATGTACACTCTGTATTCTCCGACCTTTTTCTCTTTGAAATCTATGAAGAATTCTCGGTATTAGGGGTGAAATTTAAAACCGCCTAACCGCAACCGCTAACCGTTAACCGCTAACCGCCTAACCGCTTTGAAAGCGGTTAGTAAAAACTGCTAACCGCCTAGGCGGTTGCGGTTAGCGGTTAGTGGGTTTTGAAAATCCGCTAACCGCTACCCGCTAACCGCTTTTTTTTAAATATAATATATATATATATATTAACAATATGTTGTGAGTTTATGAATTTTTTTTTGGTTGATTGAAATGGGCCTCAAGCTTCAAGTTTAACCATATATGTTGGTTTTTTTGTTGCTTGTAAGTTTATGAATTTGTTTGTGTTTTATTTTATTTCTATGTGTGAGTTTATGAACTTGCTTCTGAGTTTATGTATAAGACTACAAGTGAAGTGATGATTTTGTTATAATTTTATTTGTATATTATATGATGTGTAGATTTGTAGAAGGTGGCCAACAAGATTTTGGTGTATAGCAATTTTTAATGCTAAAATGGCCATGAAAAGGGAAAAAAAAAAGTTTAAAATGAGAAAAAAAATGTTTAAAGTAAGCCCAAAACCGGCCCAAACCCGGTCCAAACCCGGCCCAAAATCGGTCCAAAGAAAAAAGCCCAAAAAAAAGCCCAAAAAAGCGGTTAGAAAAAAAGCGGTTATTCCAAAGCGGTTAACTGCTACCCGGTTAGCGGAGGCGGTTAGTAAAATTTACTAACCGCCTAGGCGGTTGCGGTTAGCGGTTTTAGCCACTAACCGCTAACCGCAACCGCTATTTCACCCCTAATAAAGAAGATGCGCAGGAGGATTTATTAGGGGAAGAAAATTTCCTGAAGGCGGTTAGGGAATTGAAATTAAAAGGGAAAGAAGTATCAATGAATGCGAATGGGCTGTCCAATAAATGCGAGATTTTGAATGAGAAAACAAGAAATGAAAGAACAAAAGAGGAAAGCCATCAACTTGTGCAAGTAAATGTGGTGAATGAGAATGAGCCACGTGGGGAGTCAACCAAGGAGAAGTTAAATGGAGGTGGGGGAGATCAGGCCCATGGGATGCTGAAGTGGAAACGTCGTGCAAGGGCTGGCCAACAGTTGCCGTCTGAAGCCCAACAAGCGAGCCCAGTGGGAAAAAGGAAAATTTCAGGTGGTCTAGGAGCTCAACAGGGAGATGAAAAAGGGGTACAAAACAGGAGACTAAAATATAAGGGGGAACGTGAATTTGTGCTACGTGATGAAGATGGGGCTAGCATTAATGGATCGGGAATGGCGGGGTCTGGATCACAGCCCCGCCGACCGGCATGAAAATACTATGTTGGAACTGTCGAGGCTTGGGAACCCTGAGACAGTTCGAGAGCTTTGCCGAAAGGTCAAAGATAAGTGTCACGATTTGGTTTTCCTGATGGAGACCAAATTAAGAAGTAATAAAATGTCTATGATAAAACAAAGGATGGGGTTCAATAATATGCTAGTTGTGGATTGTATAGGGAGAAGTAGAGGGTTGGCATTACTGTGGAAGGAGGGAATGGGAGTTGAAATCCAGAATTACAGCATTAGGCATATTAATGCAGTTGTGTGTCCTCTAAACTCAGTTCCATGGACTTTCACTGGCTTTTACGGCCACCCGAAAGAGCATAGAAGATGGGAAGCATGGAAGCTACTGAGACATTTGAAATCCAAGGCTCTTGGCCCTTGGATGTGCGCCGACGATTTTAACGAAATTGTCGACCCATCTAAAAAAGTGGGAGGTAAGCGAAGGTCTAACTTCCTTATGGAGAATTTTAAAACAACACTTGAAGAATGTGGCCTTTTTGAAGTAGCGACCAAAGGCCCAACATGCACTTGGAATAATGGGAGAGAGGGGGAAGAATTTATTATGGAGAAATTAGATAGAATGGTGGCTTCTCATGACTGGCATGTTCGGTTTCCCAACGTGGAGGTATTGCTTGAAGCTGCAGTTTTTTTTGATCATCACTCAATTTCTATTAATCTTGTGGGCCCTCAGTTTACAAGTAGGAGGATGCAGGGATTCAGATTCGAAGCCAAGTGGGCTAATAACATGGAGTGCCGTGAGGTTATAAGGAGCATATGGCGGAAAAAAACTCATGGGAAGGGAACCTGGCATTCGGTGGCAGGGAAACTCGAAGCTAGCAAATCTAGACTAAAGGCATTGCAACACGTGCAAGGTGGAAATATGAGACAGCAAATAAATGAGCTGTCCGAACAGCTGTTGAAGGCACAAGCTGAACATGGAGGGACAGACACCTCTCTACTGATGAAGTTAAAAAAGGAGCTGCTGGAAAAGCAACGAGAGGATGACCTGTTCTGGAAGCAGAGGGCGAAAGAAGACTGGGCAAAATTTGGGGATCAGAATTCTCGTTTCTTCCATGCATGTGCTACTCAGAAGAAAAAAGCCAGTTTGATAACTGGAATTACGGATGAATTTGGGCAACGTTGGGAAACAAACGAACAAATTGGGGGAGCATTTACCAGATATTTTCAAAATTTATTCACCACATGTGGACCCAGACAGATGGAGAAGGCGTTGGAAGCAGTTGAGCAGCGTGTAACCCCATCAATGAACGAATCTTTGTTGAAAGATTTTACGGTGGAAGAAGTGGGAAATGCTTTAAGTCAAATGGCTCCTTTAAAAGCACCTGGACCGGATGGTTTTTCAGCCTGTCTTTTTCAGAAAAATTGGGCGGAGATTGGCGAAGAGGTTAGCCATTTTGTATTACAAATTTTGAATAATGGAAGCATGAATAAAGAGCTAAATTTGACTTATATTGCTTTAATCCCAAAAACTGCTAACCCAATTCCTGTTACCGAATTTCGCCCCATTAGTTTGTGTAACGTCCTTTATAAATTGATCTCCAAGACCCTTGCAAACAGACTTAAAATTGTGCTCCCTGATATAATCTCACCAAACCAAAGCGCGTTTGTCCCCGGTCGGCTTATAACGGACAATGTATTGGCAGCTTTTGAAACCCTTCATACTATGAAGTCAAGAATGTGGGGGAAGGTGGTCATATGGTGGTTAAACTCGACATGAGTAAAGCCTATGACAGGGTGGAATGGGATTTTTTAGAAGCCATTATGGAGCGGATGGGATTCGCGAGTAGATGGATCCAGTTGATAATGATGTGTGTCAAGTCGGCCACATATAAGGTTATTGTGAACGGTTCCCCTACGGGTCGGATTAACCCTTCTAGGGGGATCCGACAAGGGGACCCTATCTCACCTTATTTGTTTTTATTGTGTGAAGAGGCTCTTAGTTCCCTTCTGACTCAGGCTGACAGAGATGGCAGACTGCCTGGTGTTCCAACTTCAAAGTGAGGACCCCGTTTAAGCCATCTTTTCTTTGCGGACGACAGTCTATTATTCTGTAAAGCTACTCTCTTATATTGGCGACGGATGACTAAGATTTTAACCATTTATGAGAAAGCTTCTGGACAGCGACTAAACCAGGCAAAAACGTCCCTGTTTTTTCAGCCGCAATACACCTGCAGTTACAAAGGAGGAAATTCTGAGACTGTCTGGGATTCAGTCCACGCAGAGATACGACAAGTACCTTGGGCTGCCAGCTCTTGTTGGTAAATCTCGTAGACAAGCTTTTAATAGCATAAAAGACAGAGTGTGGAGGCGACTGGGTGATTGGAAGCTGAAATTGTTGTCACAAGCTGGGAGAGAGATATTGCTAAAAGCTGTGATCCAGGCCATTCCAACATACAGAATGAGTATGTTCCTCCTCCCCAAAGGTTTATGTTCCGAGATTAATTCTATGATGCAGAATTTTTGGTGGGGACAGAAAGAAAATAGATCCGGAATACATTGGATGAAATGGAGTAAAATGGGGCTGTCAAAAGAATGTGGAGGCATGGGCTTTCGAGATTTGTCATGTTTTAACAAAGCTCTATTGGCGAAACAATGCTGGAGATTACTGAAGTCCCCAGAAAGCTTAACAGCAACAATTTTAAAGGCTAAATACTATCCTCATTGTTCTTTTATGGAAGCAAAACTGGGGACGGAGCCTTCTTTTGCATGGAGAAGTATTCAAGGTGCCAGAGAGCTTCTAAAAGATGGTCTTTTCTGGAGAGTGGGAAATGGTCAATCAATCAATATATGGGGGGATTGCTGGATCCCAATTTCTTCAACTTATAGAATCCATTCCCCACCGAGGGTGTTGGACCGGAGTAGTAAGGTAAGTGAACTCCTTGACAACGGAAAGTGTGGATGGAACCAAGAGTTGTTGAAAAGTATCTTCACCGACGAGGAAAGAATTGCTATTACTTCTATCCCGATAAGCCAAACGAATCAACCAGATGTCCAGATATGGCGGTGCACAAACAATGGAATGTTCTCGATGAAGAGTGCCTATCACCTTGCAAAAGAGATGGAAATGAGTGGGAATCCAGAAGACTCTTTGAAGACAAAGGAGAGTATCTTGTGGAAGACTCTTTGGAGGCTAACTATTCCAAATGCAGCTAAAAATTTTCTTTGGAGAGCTTGTCACAATCTATTGCCAACAAAGGATAATCTCCTTGGGCGGAAGGTTGTGACTGAGCCTTGGTGTCCATTTTGTGAGAAGGAACCGGAAACTGTTTATCATGCTTTGTGGGGCTGCCCAGCAGCCACAGACGTTTGGGGTAGTAGCAGAAGAATTTTCCAGAAGTGTGTCATTGAGGGCAGCAACTTCATGGAGACGGCAGAATATATTCTTGAAAGAAGTGGAGCAGCTGAGTTTGGCATATTTGTGCAATTAGCCCGTCAGATCTGGTTTAGGCGGAATAAATGGATCCATGAAGGAATATTTATTAACCCAAATATTATTCTCCGTAAGACTGAAGAACAGGCCGAGGAGTTCAACAAAGCAAATGAGGTGAGTCACAATAGAAGTGTGGTGGAGAACAATGAGCGTGGAAAAAAGTGGTTAGCCCCACCCCAAGGTTCGCACAAGATAAATTGGGATGTGGCTATTGATAAATTACATGAACGCATGGGGATAGGTGTCATGATTAGAGGAGAAAATGGGCAGGTTATTGCGGCGATGAGTAAGACCACCTTGGGTTTATTGGAGCCGACAATGGGGGAAGCATTAGCCGCGTATCATGCAGTTTGCCTTGGAAGGGATCTGGGAATGCAAAATATATATCTAAAAGGTGATGCGAAACAAGTTGTGGAAGCAATAAATTCTCAAACGAGTACATGGAGTCGTTTCGGACACCTAATAGATGACACGAGGGGAATTTTACGATCTTTTTCAAGTTGGAGATGTAATTTTGTTTATCGAAATGCAAATGAGGCGGCACACCGGCTTGCAAAAGCGGCGATAACAGATATCAGTGATAGGATATGGAGGGATACAACTCCAAATTGTATTAGGGATATCGTTTTGATGGAGCAATCAACTCTATCTTTGTGAATGTTGATGGAGGTTATCTGCTCCATCCATTACCATTTTATTCAATGAAATACTCTTTTGTTCAAAAAAAAAAAAACACTCACTACAAAATTCGTGAGAAATTTTGACTGGAGGTTTTTGACGTGTCAATGGCATTGACACGTCAAAAACCTCTTTTGAAGTTTAGCAGCGGTTAAAAGGGGGGATGTCAAAAATCCCGAATTTTTGACGTGTCAAAACCGACACGTCAAAAAATTTTTTTTTGACATGTTAATTTTGAAACATCAAAAAATTTTTGACATGTCACTTTTGACACGTCAAAAATTTTTTTGACGTGTCAATTTTGTCGCGTCAAAAAATTTTTGGTGTGTCGATTTTGACACGTCAAAAGTTTTTGACGTGTCAAAATCGACACGTCAAAAAATTTACGTGTTTTTTTTTTACGTCTCACACCGTTTGACACGTAAAAAAAAATATATATTTTTTTTTTAATAAAAAATAATTACAATATTCCAATTCCTGATATTCCAATACAATAATTCCAATATTTCTAATCCACATCCAATAATCCAATTAAATCATAATTCAATTCAATACATAATCCACCTACATAATACACATCCAATACATAATCAACATCCAATACATAATCCACCAACATAATACACATCCAATACATAATCCACCTACATATATAATACACATCTATAATCCACGTCCAATACATAATCCACCTACATATATAATCCACATCAAATACATAATCCACCTACATATATAATACACATCCAATACATAATCCACCTACATATATAATACACATCCAATACATAATCCACCTACATAATACACATAATACACATCCAATACATAATCCACATCCAATACATAATCCACCTACATAATACACATCCAATCCATAATCCACATCCAATACCTAATCCAATCCAATACCTAATCCAATCCAATACATAATTCACATCTATAATATACATCCATAATACACA
Organism: Corylus avellana; assembly: GCF_901000735.1. NCBI lineage: Eukaryota > Viridiplantae > Streptophyta > Magnoliopsida > Fagales > Betulaceae > Corylus > Corylus avellana. The sequence goes on along the minus strand of NC_081544.1, from coordinate 10,125,514 downwards.
TACATAATACACATTCATAATCCACATACATAATCCAATCCAATCCAATCCAATCCAATCCATATACATAATCCACATACATAATACACATTCATAATCTACATACATAATCCAATCCAATACGTAATCCAATCCAATCCAATCCAATCCAATACATAATCCACATACATAATACACATCTATAATCCACATACATAATCCAATCCAATACCTAATCCAATCTAATACGTAATTCAATGCAATACATAATTCAATCCAATACATAATACACATCCATAATCCACATACATAATACACATCCTGACCATACTATGAGGTTCAAAGAATATATATATTCAACACAACTTCATTAAACAAAATCCAATATCCAATATATATATCCAACACAACACAACTTCATTAATAATATATATCCAATATCCAATATCCAACACATACTTCATTAAACAAAATTTCAACACACATATTACATTCCAACACAACACATAACAAAACGTATATATATATATCGAAAACACGTTCTAGCACAAGGTAAAACAAATATACAATAGAACACATCTGGACTATCTACTAGAAATAAGTTTCAATGTGTCTCAACAAACCTATAGTTTGATCTAACTATATACAAAACAATAAACAGCAGTATGTATACAAACAGTGATAATCAACGACGTGTGGCGCCCAACTCAACACAGTCATCCCCCAACTCTTAATTTGCATTACCTGCAAATGAGTTGTGAACCAATAATAATCAATACAAAAATTCAAAATTACTATGTAATATGATGCAAATATACGTAAGTTCTAAAACAGACCGCTGTAACTAGGAGTTTCTAACAGTTTTTTCTAACCGTTGTTTCTAACAGTTAACAATTGTTAAAAAAATAAAATAAAATATATCATTACCTTTGTGGGGCGCAAATTCAGACGTCGACCCGAACATGGCCTCGATTTGGCGGAAACGAGCGTCAATCATAGCATCTTTCTCTGCTATCAGCGCTTTTTGTGCTTCAATCTGCCTCGCCATCTCTTCCATTGCCCTTCCTTGTGCTGCCTGCTCTTCTTCCATCACACGTCTTTCTTGTGCCTGCTCCTCTTCAAGTTCTCTAATTCTATCCGTCATTTGTGAGAACGAGGAGTTCCAAGAATTTTGAGACCGTGTCTGGGACGGTGTATAGTATGAATGTATGCTGCCTCGCACCGGCAGCACATTCGGACCCAGCTGGCGGACCCTGCCAGCATACTCAAGCTTATTTCCATGCGCCTGAGCATACGCGTCATCAGGTGTCCACCGTACCGTCCCTTCCGTCACAGTCTTACTATTTGCCGGGTCAGTGGGCATCAATTCCTTCATCCTCTCCTGTACATTAAAAAACAAATTAGTATCTCGTATAAGGAACGTTAATCATAAGTAATTTATCAAAATATATATGTTTGAGTACTTACACATCTCTCCCTAACCACGTCATTTGGATAGCCACCATCCTTCATTGTGTGAGTAGTGACGTAACTTTCCGCTCGAGTTGGAGGAGTGCCGCCCTTGGCTACAGTCTGCATAGAAAATATATCAATACAACAACAACAAAAACAAAAAAAAATTAAGAAAAACATAGACCTAAACAACCGATTATATATATATATACCTCTTGATATGTCACTCTAACGTAGCTCATCGACCCGGTGCAGTGAGGTGTGTTGTTTTTTGCTCGCAATTCCTTCATCTTGGCAGCAAACTCCTACATGTATATCACTCTTAAAATGTCAGGCCTAACCCAATTATAATTAATGAAACTAAACAATTATAATTAATTCCACTAGCCAATTGCTCATTTTGTCTTCCTATTCAAATATATTCATATATTTCTTTACTATATAGACAATAATCAACAATGGAAGATTGATCATCACAAGCCTATGAACAAATTAAAGCAAACCAATCAAGAAGACATATTATAAAAACACTCCGGACATACCTGATTTTTCGGGTCACACCATCTCGCCAACAAGACATTCAAGTCCTCGGCGTCGTATTTCCTAACGGTAGCCTCACCCATTCTCGCCTTTACTGAGTCTGGAGTATCGCCCTCCTTGATTTTTAACTGACGTTTTACAGCGTGTCTCCAACTCTTTAGCTTCGAGCCCATATCTCTGAAGGCGTCTCTTTTAATCGCCTGAAGATCGTATTCAGGCGGCATGTAGAACTGAGTCTGCATATATACCAAGTAAAAATTAGGCGTATAATTGCACACATTAACAACGTTTAAAATATTAAAAAAAACACATGCGAAAATATGAGAAAAAAATTTAACCATACCATCAAGGCGTCCCATACATCTTCCTTCGCACGGGGATGTACATGCTTCCATTCATCTCGGAGCCTAACATAAGTTCCGGCCCTTATGACGTTGCTGGTCTCCCTTCTGAATTTCATCCCACTAAATCCTACGGGCTGCCACGCCTTATTGTACTCACATACGATTTTTTGCCCTGGGGGGACCTCCCACCTCTTGTTCGATGGTGGGATGTCCACCACCTGAAATTAGGTGCTGCCGTCTCCCCCGATCCCTAAGACATTAATAATTGCAAATGTTAATTGTTTGAAATTTAATAGTAATTACGTAGTATTAAATTGTTTGAAATTTTATACATATTCAATATGGGTATTTAAAGCATATATACTTACTTATCGTCCGGAGTTAGCGAATGCCCAACTCCTCTGGACGATCAGCGGCCTCCAAGTCACCTGATCCATCATCCGCGTCCTCCCCATAATACTGTGTCTCGCTATCATCCGAAGGCGATGGCTCACTGTATGGGATACTCGTGTTCAACTCAAGGGGGAACATCCTCTGTACCTCACCATGCTCACATACCTCCAACTGGCTCAAGGTAGGATATTCTCTTCCAAGATCATATGAGGAATCCGTGTGATACAGAACCTGCAGAGACCATTCCCCATGCTCAGGAAGTAAGGGTCTATACCCCTGGTCGTCTATCTGTATGGACCCCCGTCGTCTACTCTTCCCCCTCGTGCTCATATCAACCTGCAAAACACATAATATACCCAATTAATTATGTATATAATAGATAAAAAATGCATCACAATACCCAATCAATGTATAAAGAAATAACATTAAATACGTCAAAATATTGTGCATGCCATCCTGCGGATCTAAGTCTTGTCGGATGTAGTCAATGCCATCCTGCGGATCCACTTCATTATTCCTGGTCAATAGGAGCGGCTCACACTCATGGTAGTTGACACTTTGATCATCAGAACCTTCACCTTGTCCAACGTTGTATACGTTTCTAGGTTTAGTCCTTACAACACAAGCCCAATCAGGGTCCCTTTCATCTTGGATGTAAAAAACTTGGTCAACTTGTGACGTTAGCACATACGGCTCATCAGTAATTTCCTGACCCTAGTGGACAAGGTTTTTGAAGCTGATAAGCAGTATGCCATACTCGTCTACTTTGTACCCCCTGTCCCTCGTGTTGTCCGCCCAATCACACTTGAACAAAACATACTTAGTTCTGTCGAAGTACTCCACCTCAATTATTTCCGTCAACTTCCCATAGTACGTTTCGCCATCAACAGTTGGCACGCACACCTCACTGTTCTGGGTCCTTTTTCCAGCATCAAATGCAATAGTGCGAAATAGCTTTCCGTTAACCACATATCTATTATATCTGGTCGCTGTGGCCTTCGACCCTCTACAATGCGTTACCAGTTTGTCACCTATTTCCTTCCTTTGTCGATCGTCCAATCAATCGACCTGTTAGCACATACGTACAATTGACCATAAGAAAGTTAGTTTTGTTAGTTGTTATGAACCAATAACTAAATATAATGGGTATGCAACAGTTATACATCACGATAGTCTTACGTAGTCACAGTACCAATCGCAGAACAGCGCACGATGTTGGGTTTCCAATTGGTCCTCCGTCGTTCGCCCCCTATCGCATGATCGCCTAAGTGTATCCATGTGCACCCTACAATACAAAGTTTAAATTATATTATAATTCACAACTAAGGGTGCAAGATGATATTGAACTTGCATACACTACTAACACGACTTACGTCCGTAGTTGAAGGAACTCATCCGAGTTAAACAAAATGTATCGATGAATTTGTGTCAATGTGACACGGTTGAGGATGACTCGTGTTCCCGCACCCTTTGAACCATCCGGGTTTCTTAGAGCCTTATTGTGAAATGTTGGTGCATGATCTAGATACCTTGAGCAGAACGCCACCAACTCCGTTGGTATGTAGCCCTCTGCAATGCAGCCCTTAGGAGCCACTTTATTGCGAACATTAGATTTGAACACTCCAAGGCTTCTACATATGATCATAATTCATTCATTACAGTTAGTGACGGTTGTATATTGGAGAAAAAAATAATTTCATGAATATTAGTAAAGTTATTTTACCTTTCTGCCGGATACATCCACCTATACTGTACCGGTCCACCAAGTTGGCATTCACGGACAAGATGCACGACCAAGTGAACCATTATAGTAAAAAAACTTGGGGGGAAGACCCTTTCCATCTGGCACAAAGTAATATAAATGTCACCCTCTAGTCGGTCCCTATCACCTCGTGTCAATGACGTTGAACATAAGCCCCTGAAGAATGCAGACATCTCGACAAGTGGTCTAACCACATTTCTTGGCACTGATCCACGCAATGCAATAGGGAGAAGTTGTTGCATAATTACGTGACTATCATGGCTCTTCAAACCAAATATCATACGATCACTAAGTCGTACGCATCGGGAAAGATTCGAGGCATATTCGTTCGGCACCCTTACATTCCGAAGCACTTTCAAAAAATGTGTTTTTTCGTCCTTAGACATCGTGTGACAAGCTGCGGGCATATACGTTTGACCATCCTCACCCGTGTACGGATGAAGTGCATGTCTCAACCCCATTTCTTGCAAGTCTGTGCGGGCTTGGATGTTGTCCTTTGTTTTCTTTGGAATGTCTAGTATTGTGCCAAGAATGTTGTCCATCACATTTTTCTCAATGTGCATGACATCAAGGTTGTACCGCAATAGATTATCTTTCCAATACGGCAACCTAAGAAAAACACTTTTCTTCTTCCACAATACGTTAGTAGTCTCCCCTTCTCTTTCTGTCGGCCCACTCTTCTTCCGTTTCTTGTTTTTTTTCTCATTATCCGTCCTTGCCTTACCAGCATTCTCATCTCCATATGCCATATCTTATAATTGTCTAAGAATGTCATCTCCACTTGGCACATTTGGGGCACATTCAAATTCTTGTTTCCCGTCAAATGTTATTTTATTCCTCCTCCACGGATGATCAATGGGCAAGTATCGCCTGTGCCCCATATAACAAAATTTTCTGCCATGTTTTAACCGCGTGGACCTCGTCGAGTACATACAGCAGGGACATGCCTTCTCACCCCTGTTAGGCCACCCAGACAAATCTGCGTATGCCGGGAAGTCATTAATTGTCCACATCAACTGGGCTCGTAGCACGAAGTTCTTTTTTTGGGACACGTCAAATGTGCATACACCTACAGTCCATAATTCCTGTAACTCCTCAATTAAGGGTCGTAGATAAACATCTAGATCCATTCCAGGTGACTTTGGGCCCGGGATTATCAGGGATAGTATAAATGAAGTTTGTTTCATGCACGCCCAAGGAGGCAAGTTATAAGGTACAAGCATTACAGGCTAAGTGCTATAGGATGTGGTCATGTTCCCGAATGGATTAAATCCATCAGAGGTTTGTCCAAGCCTGATGTTCCTGCTGTCCGCCGAAAAGTCTGGATGCAAATTATCGAATGCCCTCCACACTTCACCATCGGCCGGATGCCTCAATACACCGTCCTTAGTCCGGCCTTCTGCATGCCACCTCATATAAGGAGCAGTATGCTCTGACATAAACAATCTCTGTAGTCGTGGTATGAGTGGAAACCACCACAACACCTTCACCAGGCGTTTCTTACTCGATGAGATGGGTTGCCCATCCTCATCCAACTGAATTTCATCATTCCACTTAGATACTCCACAAACAGTACATGTATCCAAATCCTTATTGTTCTTCCAAAATAACATATAATTATTAGGACTCGCCGGAATCTTCTCATACCCGAGGCCCATGTCCCTTAGAAACTTTTTTGCCTCATATGTATTAACCGGCAAAGCTTCATCACTAGGAGGCAGCAACTGATTGATGAACTCAAGAAAAGATGAAAATATTGCGTTACTAAGTCCGCCAACACACTTCAAATTGTACAGATGTACAGTAGCACTAAGCTTGCTATGTTTGGTCCCATCATGAAGTGGCTTCTCTGCCTTCTTAAGCAAGTTATTGTGCTTTAGTACGTCACCATCGTCAGTTGCTTCATTCACAGTTTCTTCATTCCCCTGCACCGCCACTTCAGGCTCACAATTGTCTTCCACGACACTGTGCATGCCGAATAGATCACGCAACATTGACTGCATGGTTTCACCTTGTGCTGTGCCTATACCCTGATCTATGATCGTGGGAGTCGAAGTAGACACTGCAACAGAAGATCGAACAGGCCTCTCCCCGTGATAATACCAAGTTCTGTATGCAATCATTATTCCCTTACCTCCTGTCAAGTGGTCAAATACCAAATCCGACGGGTGGCGCTGCTTATTACGGCACACCTTACAGGGGCAGTGAATTTTTCCATCAGGGATTGTACAGTTCCTAACTGCAAACTCCACGAATGATCTACACCCGTCTCTGTATTCCCTCGTACCCCTAGACTTTGTCATCCAACTCTTGTCCATAGCTTTAGTTACTGTAACCCTAACTGAATAAAATAAATCTAAGTTAGTTAGTTAGATGTTTTTTTTTTTCTTTTTTCTTTTGTGTATTTCTTTAAGTACATCGTTTCAAATTTTTGTATATTTTTAACAAATAAACACACACATTAAGTATTAATTATAATATCTACATAATCAAAATTTGCAAAACCTAAACAAAATTAAGGTCCAAATTTAAAAACATTTGACATGCCACATGGGGAACCTAGATAAAATATATGTGGCTATCTTATTTGCTGCAAATTTTTTGTTTTCGTTTTTTATGACATTTACATAATCTAAAGTTGTAAGACCTAAATTAATTATTTTGTTATATAGGGGGACCCTAAATAAATTAGATATACCTAGCTAGGTTAAATGTTGGTTTTCTTTTGTCCGCTTATTATAACATTATGCATTTGTATGGGAAGTGTACATAAAACAAATCAAGCAACCTATGTTAGTTGTTTCTTACTTTCTTTTTTTCGATCTTAGCATTTACATACTTATTATAAATTTACAAAATCTAATCATAAATTAACGACCAAAGTAGATATGCATTTCTTATTTGTATATATATATATATTGTTACGACAATGTGCAAAAGAAAAACCTACACAAATATGGGTCTAAATGTAAATGCAAAATCCTATACAAAAAAACTAATTTCAAACTATGAGGGTACGTAATTTTGCATGCATGCATGCAAATACATTAAACAATATTCTCACCATATACAAAACATATATGTCAAACAAGTAATACATAACATATATCTTAAGCAAATATATTAATTAGCTAACATGTAAAAAAAATTTGCTAATATAACTACATCAACAATATATAATATATATATATATTAAATCAGGTATATATATACCTGATTTTTAGAGTCGATTGGAGAACGTGTGGTCGCCGGAGGGAGCAGCGGCGGAGGGAGCAGCGCCGGTGATGAGCGCCGGTGAGAGAGAGAACCACCAAGGGAGAGAGAGAGAGACAACGTGAAAAAGAGGCCTGGAGAACGGGCGGGCTGAGAGAGAGGATGCAGGTGAGAGAAATGTTGCAGAGGGCTGATCGAGAAAAAAAAATGGCGGATGATTTGGGTCTGCAGTTTGAGTTGCGCGGGGGAGAGAATGAAAGAGAGGGAAGAAGGAGGGAAGAAGGAAGAAGGAAGAAGGAAGAAGAAAGAAAGAAAAAAAAAGGAAAAGCAAGTCGTAAGGGAAGGCAACTGTATGCGCCATCCCGAGGAGACTTTTTGACGTGCCATGTGGCACATCAAAACTTCTTGATGTGTCTACATGTGACACGTCAAGAGCATTTTTTCATTTTTTAATAATTATCACCAATTTTAATTTATATCATTTATTTACTTAATTTATATCATTTATTATATCATTTTTTCTCTTATATAACACATTATCCATAAAATATACTTAAAACTAATTAGAGAATAAACAAATTAATATTCTAGATGTACAGATAATAAAATTCATTTTTTTAATTAATTAATTAATATTATTAGCTAGAATGATTTATGCATGATAATTTCATATCATATATGAATGAAATGTTTGATTCATATGCATATAATAATATTAATTGTACAATAGTATATGATTATGATACTAGCTAATTAGCATGCATGTGATATATATGTATATACCAATTAATTTATACTAATATGATAAAATTAATTTTTCATACCAATTCAAATCTTAATTTTTTACAACCTAATTAATTTTAATTATAGTTAATTAAAATTTTTGACGTGTCTAATAATGACATGTGACACGTCAAAAAATACCATTAACTAAAATTTTTAAAGTTTTAAATTTTAATATATATAATTTATTTATTCTATTATATGATCATTTTTTCATCTTATATATATAGCGCATACATTATCCATACAATATACTTAAAACTAATTAGAGAATAAATAATTTAATATTCTAGATATTAATATTACTAGACTAATCATTTATGCATGATAATTAATATGATATTCAAGTTAATATTAATGAAATGGTTGATTATATTTTTTTGATATTAATTGGCATGGATGTGATATATATGTCTACATATATACCAATTAATTTATACTAATATGATAAATTAAATTACTACATTATTTTCATGCCCATTAAAATTAAATCACTACATTATTATTATTTTTTTAAATACATATATACCTAATTATAATTAATTGTAAATTTTCAAAACCTTTTTGACGTGCCAACCTAACACGTCAAAACTTAACTTTTTGACGTGTGAAAATCTAACACGTCAAAAAAGTTTTTTTTGACG
>NC_081544.1:10100728-10116304 GCF_901000735.1 Corylus avellana | reverse complement strand
GAAATAGGCACACGTGTACCTAGAAAGATCAAGATTTCACATATATAATATCTCTAAAGCAACCATTCATATGAAATATACATACATGCGTATGTGTTTGTGTAATATACTTACATCCTACATCAGTGCGTACACTTGGATTGTACCCCAAAGCAACTACCAATATTTCATACACGAATTAGCTATTAAGAGATTAACTCAAATCTAGTACTTACCAAATTTCTGTGGGCATTCAAGGATTTGGTCTACTAAAACATCATCATTTACAAAATTTTCATTCATGCAGCCAATAAATCTACTAACGTACGTAACAATTACTTTCATTCAAACTTAAGAGAAATCAAGAGAGAATAACCGAAACTTAAAAGAGTAAACACAGCATGACATGAGAGAGATAAATAGTCTCCTTGATTTCTCTTCCTTCTCCTTCCCTGGTTCATCCGCTCTTCCCCTTTCTTCTCTTCACTATCTTTTTCTTCTTCCCCTTTTCTCCTCTCTCTCTCTCTCTCTCACTCCTTTTCTCTCGGTTTGTCTCTCCCTTCTCTCTCATTTGATTCGGTTGCTAAGGGATGATGAGAGTGTTACTTGGCGAGCCCGGAACCAGCTCCTACATGCCCGATGACAAGTGGTGTTATTTGCCATCAAGCCAATTTGCTGCGAAGCTGAGAAGAATTCGTCCATGCATCTTGACACACCATTCTTGTAGGTAGTCTTGCTGTCAAAATATACAACTTTTTATGGATTAATTTGCTGTCCACGTGTTTATACAAAAGGAATTGCAACCTTACGTAACTCCTGTCCTAAAATAACTTTGTATAGTAATTATTCCAGCTCATCTTCTCATGTTTTTGTTTTTGTCAGAAAATGTAGTTATAAAAATTTAGAATTAATCCCTAATGGGCCTAAACTTTTTTTCTTACTACAACAGTACAACATATCCAAAAAATAGTGGCCTAATAAGATCATTAATCTTCTAAAATAATTCAATAAATTTCGAGTTCTATTAACTGTTTGATAGCTTGACCTATCAAGCTTAAAAAAATCATAATATTTTTCAATTTTACTCTGAATGATATGAAATTTAGCTTGCAATTTTCCTTGTTTACACGTCCACAACATATCCAAAAATTACAACTCAAAACTTTTTGATACCTTAAAAGTCATCCGAATTGCCTATGATTTAGTTTGTCGGAAATTTTTGTTTTGACACTTGCACTTTCTAAAAATTACAACACTCCTTCCACAAGTGTCCAAAAATTATGAAACTATTTTTAAAATCTTCATATCTTATCATTCTATAATACCTTACAACAATTTTGTTTATTTCACTTAATGAAGTATCGGCATCTAAAATTGTGTGGCTTCTCTCCACTTGGCTTGCTATATCATTAACTAGTCATTCTTACCATCTATCAAATTAAGTTCATCTACTCAACTCCATGTAGGTCTTACAAATATTGAAAATCCCCCTTCTCCTTGATATTGAGATTATCCGTTATTTTATGAGATCAATTTCGTGGTATTACATATACATTAAAAAAAAAGCATATCAAAAGATAAACTAATCAAAATTAGTCTATAAGAAAATAAAGCCAAAACTGCCACCGGAACTATAGTAGCCTATATAAAATGGAAATAGAATATAACAAATATATATGTAGAAGGATCCACCCATAACAAGGGAAGAGCCAATTATTTGCTTCTTCTGTTTGGTTTAAACATTTCCAGCAAGGAGAACATCAGCAATCAACTTGTCCAAGTTCTGGTAAGAAGAACCACCAGGCTTGGCAGCCTCTTGTGCCTTACTCTTCCACTCCATTACCTTCCTCTTCATTTCTTTACCTTTATCACCCTCCATTAACTCCCTCACAAGCTTCTCAACATCATCTCTCTTAACATCATTATCTATCTCCATCCCAATTCCCCATTCAGTGCAAGAATACCTGCAATTTGTCTGTTGCTCGGCAAAAAAGGGCCATGAGATCATTGGCACTCCACCACACACACTTTCAAGCACTGAATTCCATCCGCTATGCGTTAAAAGCCCTCCAATCGAGGGGTGCTTGAGGATTTCTTCTTGAGGACACCAACTTGCTAGCATGCCTCTATCTTTCGTTTCTGTAAGAAACTCAGGAGGAAGAACAGCTGAATCGCCTGCAACAAGATCAGGCCTTATAATCCACAAGAAGGGTTTCTCACTGTTGCCTAATCCCCAAGCAAACTCAATGAGTTGTTGAGGCGTCATGACAGTGATGCTGCCGAAATTTACATAACTACAGAGTTGGGCTTTCTTGAATTCAGCCACTCCACACATCCAGGTTCTTCTTTCCGTAGATTGGAGGCTATTGATTTCAACTGTTGATCTTTGATCTGGTCAGCAAGCAATGGAAGTGGACTAACGGTGTAGATGTGAGGAAGCAAAGAGGAAATACCCTCCAAAACATCTTGTTCAAAGTGGTCGAACATGCTCAAAATTGTTAAACATACTGCTGATGAAGTCCCTAAAGTTTCTGTTACTGTGATCGATGGTAGTCCCTCTGAGGCAAAAGTCTCTGGTAGTGCGATCGATCGCACTACCAGAGCATCTGAATTCTTCTAGTCGTACTGTATCTCTTTCTTCTAATGAAAACAGATAACTCTTTAAGTCATCTGTTTGCATTCTACTTCTCTTATTCTCTTGTTATTACTTTTAGATTAGTATTAAGTCTTATGTTAGGATTATGTTATTAGTCTTTGAATTCACATCAACTTATCAAAGTTGGTGATGGATTATAATTGTATGTTCTATTCTATTTAATCTTACTGAGAAAGCAGCACAATTTATTCCGCAAAATCACGTTCTCTAAGAACTCTTTTATGGTATCAGAGCCATTATAGGCATACGCCCCATAGCTCTTCTTTCTTAAGCTGCTTTCCTTTCTTTTCACCTCTTCTCCTGCATCACACAAACTGCTCTCCTATGGCAGCCAATACCCCCTTCTCTGCTCCTTCTTTTTCCCCACCTACACTTTCTCAATTCAATGGAAAGCTTGAAGGTCCAAACTATCTTGGTTGGAAAACTCAATTCATGCCTATCCTGCGCACTCATGAATTAGTAGGCATCGTGGATGGAACCGAACCATGCCCTACTCAATTCATCACTGATGACAGTGGAAAAGAAATTCTCAATCCAGAATTCACCATCTGGAATAGAAAGGATCAATGCATCCTCAGTTGGATAAATGTCACATTATCTAAGAAGGTCTTGTCCACAGTTTATGGACTTGATACTTCCAAACAAGTCTGGTCAGCCCTCGCCACCAGGTTTGCTAATGATTCTAGGTCTCGAATTGCCAATCTCAAAAGGCAATTGATGAGTCTTCACCAAGGCTCCTTGACTTGCTCAGACTACATTCAATCAGCCAAAACTTGGTCTGATCAACTAGTTGCTGTGGGAAAACCTATCTCTGATGAGGATCTTATCTCATTCCTTCTCAATGGCCTCAATCCTTCCTTCAATAGCTTTGTCACCACTGTCTCCCTCCTAACCTGAGAGAAACAACTCTCTCTTGATTATTTCCAAGAAGAACTCATCAATCATGAAATATTGATCAATCAACAAGCAGCCTCAACAGTTGACACTTCAACCTTTGCCTTATTTACACAGAAGCGAGGTCAGAAATCATCCAAGAACCGAGGTGGGTATCCTCCCAGAAATTTCAGTCCTAGACCACCTGTTGCCCAATTCCCTGCTGCTGCCCCTGCATTCAGTACTGCTACTCCTGCATTCACCACAGCTCCAAGGTACAGCAGGCCTCCTAGTCCACGGCCTCTTTATTCTCCTACTCCAAGGTACAATAATGCACCTGCTTTGTTGCCAACTCCTGGCACTCGTCAACCATCCCGCATGTCATGTCAAATATGTGGAAGAGTCAATCACCAAGCACTAGACTGCTACTATAGGATGGATTACTCCTATCAAGGACGACATCCTCCTCCTCAATTGGCAGCAATGGTGGCTCAATCCAACACTGCCTTTGAAGACCCTCAATGGTTTGCTGACAGTGCAGCCAACACACATATTACTCAAGACTTGGAGAACCTCAATATTCAAGAACCATTTCAACAACATGACACTGTTGCCGTGGGGAATGGAACAGCACTTACCATAGCAAACTCTGGTTCTGCCACTCTTCAATCCCCTCATTCTAATTCTATCTTTAAACTAAACAATGTCTTACACTGTCCTAAATCTGCTGCCAATCTAGTCTCAATTTAACGTTTTTGTGTAGATAATTACTGCTTCTTTATTCTAACATCATCTCATTTTTTTATCATTGATCTTCAGACAAAGGCAATCCTCTTGGAAGGCAAGAGTGAGAATGGCATGTATCCTCTCAAGCTGGGTAGGAAGTCTCACAACAACAACAAGCCTTTTATAGCTTTATTAGGAATAAGAACATCATCCTTAGTATGGCACTTTAGGTTAGGTCACCCTTCTAATGATGTAGTTACTTGAGTTGTTCGAGATAACAATTTAGCTCTTTCGCATTCAAATTCTGTTTCAAATTCAGTTATCAATAAAAATTTGCTTTGTGGTTCTTGCCAATTGGGTAAAAGTAAGAAACAACTTTTTCTCCATCTACACGTGTCTCTTTATTTCCTCTTCAACTTATTCACACTGACATCTGGACTTCTCCCATACTGTCAATTAGTGGATACAAATACTATATAGCTTTTATGGATGATTTTTCAAGATTCACATGGATCTATCCCTAACACACCAAATCAGAAACCTATGATGCATTCCTCAAGTTCAAACTTCTCGTTGAAAAATAATTTTCTAGATCCATTAAAGCAATCCAATCTGATGGAGGAGGAGAATTCACATCCCATCTCTTTCAAACTTTCCTCCAAAACAATGGAATTGAGCATAGAAAAAGCTGCCCCTATACTTCCCCTCAAAATGGTCTTGCCGAAAGAAAACTAAGACACATTCTTGAAACCGGTTTAACCTTATTAGCCCACTCTCACCTCTCAAATAAATATTGGGTTGATTCTTTTCTGACTGCAGTGTTTGTCATTAATAGGTTGCCTACACCCACTCTCCAAAATATGTCTCCCTATTCTAAACTCTATTCTAAAGCTCCTGACTACCAAAGACTTAGAGTCTTTGGCTGCTTATGCTACCCATTGCTCCGGCCCTATAATGCCCACAAACTTGAGTATAGATCTAAGCCTTGTATCTTTTTAGTTTACAACTATGTAGGTTATAAATGTCTTGATCCAGTTACAAACAAAGCTTACCTCTCAAGACATGTTGTGTTTGATGAGACTTCTTTTCCAACTAAGGATCTTGCAGCTGCACAATTTCCTTCCAAGCTGCATGCACAAGGTGATTCTCCTTTTCCTTTACCTGTTTTGTCTACTTTCAATACTAACCCCTACCTAAGTTCACCAGCAAATACTCCTTTTGACACTCAACCTCCTCCCACTACTGACTCATCACCCACTGCACTAATCGTACCTTCTGATGAACCAGCTGCTACTGCAGCAACCCAAGATATTCAGCCATCACATCCTATGCTACCAAATCTAGGTCACATCTCCTCTCAAATCCACCCTCAATAGTTCAACACTCATCCACTTCTATAGAACCAAACCCTACCTCAACAGCTGCTACCCAATCTCCTCTTCAACCATCTCACACAATGATTACTAGGTCTAGAACAAGAAACCTCAAACCTAAAACCTTTTCTGACTACAAGATGTTCTCCTCTAGGTATCCACTACTTAGTTTTCATACTGTATTACCTGAGTTTGAACCAACTTGCTATAGTAAAGTTGCTCTTGATCCCAGGTGGCAAGATGCCATGAATCTTGAATTTAATGCTCTTCTCTCCAACAAAACATGGACTTTGTGCCCTCGGCCACCTCATCAACATGTTCTTCATAACAAATGGGTGTATAAGATCAAGAGGAAGTCTAGTGGTGCTGTAGACAGATTTAAAGCTAGACTAGTTGCAAAGGGTTTTGAACAACCCTCTGGAGTTGATTACATTAAGACTTTCAGTCCAGTCATAAAACCCTCCACCATCAGAATTGTACTAGCTCTAGCAGTCCATTTCAACTGGGTGATTAGACAGTTGGACATCTCTAATGCATTCCTTCATGGATCTCTCAATGAGGAAGTGTATATGGAACAACCAAAGGGTTTTGTTGACAAGGAGAATCCAAAAATGGTGTGCAAACTGCAAAAGGCAATCTATGGTCTCAAACAAGCCCCTAGAGCCTGGTTTCATAGATTGTCTTGCTACTTACTTGATATAGGCTTCACTGCCTCTCTAGTTGACACTTCTTTATTTGTTTTTCTCACTGGTAACATTAAAGTTTTTATGTTGATATATGTAGATGATATAATCATCACTAGGACACATCCTCAGTTGATTACTAAGATTATTGGGCAAATGCAGAAGGAATTTCATGTTAAAGACTTAAGCTCTCTAAGTTTCTTTCTTGGCATACAAGTTACTCGAAGCTCTACAGGGCTTCATCTCTGCCAAGCAAAATATGTTACTAACATCCTCCATAGAACCAAGATGACTGAAGCAAAGCTGCAAAGTCTCCATGCTCGTCTAGTTCTCAGTTGTCCAGATTAAATAGAGAGTCCCTGCTTGATCCTTTTGAGTATAGAAGTGTAGTAGGAGCTCTTCAATACTGCACTCTAACTCAACCTGATATCGCCTTTTCTGTGAATCAGCTTTGTCAACATATGCATCATCCAACTGTTACTCACTGGTCAGCAATTAAGAGAGTTCTCAGATACCTCAAGAACACACTCCACCATGGTTTGTTTTACTCCCGCACCAACCTTCAACTGAATGCCTTTTGTGATTCTGATTGGGCTAGCTGTCCAGATGATAGGAGATCTACGTCTGGCTTTGCAATCTTCCTTGGTAATTGCTTAATCTCTTGGAGTTCAAAGAAACAACCTGTGGTCTCAAGATCAAGCACATAAGCTGAGTATCGATCGCTTGCAATTACTACTACTGAGCTATTTTGGTTACGAATGTTATTTCAAGAGATACAAATTCCTCTTCCAAAGGCTCCAGTTGTCTAGTGTGACAATGTAAGTGCACTATCCTTGACTACCAATCCGGTTTATCATGCTAGAACAAAGCATATCGAAGTTGATTATCACTACATCAGAGAAAAAGTCCTCAACCGAGACATCATAGTATCTTTCAACTCCACAGCCGACCAAATTGTAGATGTTTTTACCAAAGGATTATCTTCAACTCGATTCCTTTATCAAAAGTCCAAGCTCCAAGTGATTCCATCCCCTTTTAGCTTGAGGGGGAATGTTAAACATACTGCTGATGAAGTCCCTGAAGTTTTTGTTACTACGATCAATCCCAGTCCCTCTGAGGCAAAAGTCTCTGGTAGTGTGATTGATCGCACTACCAGAGCATCTGAAGTCTTCTAGTCGTACTGTATCTCTTTCTTCTAATGCAAATAGATAACTCTTTAAGTCATCTGTTTGCATTCTACTTCTCTTGTTCTCTTGTTATTACTTTCAGATTAGTATTAAGTCTTATGTTAGGATTATGTTATTAGTCTTTGAATTCATATCAACTTATCAAAGTTGGTGATGGATTATAATTTATGTTCTGTTCTATTTAATCTTAATGAGAAAGCAGCACAATTTATTCCGCAAAATTACGTTCTCTAAGAACTCTTTTAAAAATGATAGCTGAAGCTTTTGAAGCTCTCTCCACTTCACGGATGATGAAGTGGAGCATGACGTCATTCTCATCTGTAGTTCTAATGAAACTTGGATAATCCTTCAGAGGGATGTTTTTCATCCCGGGAATCCAATAGATTGCGGTTTCTAAATACCCATTTGTTAGATAGCTTGCATCTGCATGTGAATCAAATGAAAACAAGCTATATATTAAACGCCGGCGTATAACTGGATAAATAGTATTAATGTTAGTGAGCATGTTACCTTTGAGGGGAGTTAAACCTCATTCAACAAGATGGCGGCAGTGCATATAAACCAAGAAGCCGCAGGCGTTAGGCGTCCAGAAAAGAACATTTGGAATTCCAAATTCTTCAGCAACTTCGAATGCCATGGAACCGTCAGAGATGATACACGTCACAGGCGGCGCATTGGAAGAGGAAGCATCGTTGAGTTTGGAGAGGAGGTTGCGGAGTTGGACGAGGCAAGTCTTTGAGGTGGAATCGAAAAGAGCGGGGATGTCTTGGCTAACATCGGCGTCTGAAGACGGGAGGCCGTCGAGGATGATTTCAAAGCGAAAGTCTGACAAGCCGTCGAGAGAATTGGAACCTCGGGACTTGAGTAAGCTCCTATGATTGTAATGGGTGTTGACAAAAGTAACATGAAAGCCCTTATGGTGGAGGATTTTCACTAGCTTGAGCATTGGGTTTATGTGACCCTGAGCTGGATATGGAACGCAAACAACATGAGGTCTATGTTAGAGATAATGCAAAATGTTTTTGTATTACTTAGCTTGTTTGTTGAGTAGTGGGTTAGTGGTTCCTATTTAGTAGCTTGTTATTTGTTTCAGCATTATCTTAATTGTATGAGTAAAGATTTACGGTTGCCTCAAGCGACATTTACAATTTTCTTTTTTAATTATTATGTTTTAATTAAAGAAGATAAACATTAAAGGGAAATTCAAATTTGAGATATTAGCACCAAATTTAAGACACTAGCACCAAATTTAGGATGATTGAATCCCTTTTGGGTGATACCATCCCTAAAAGATTAACTTTCCACCCCTAGGTTTTAGTTTTGAATTCAAAAACACGTTTTGAGGCATTAGAAACTAAATATTAATTCATAAAAATTTAACTAACAAAAAAAATACGAAATGGGGGAAGAGAGAGAGATTTCTACGATTTTTTTTTTTTTTTTTAATAAAGCCACATTAGACTTTGGTAGACATTTGTCTGACTCTTGGCAGCCAGATAGCAGGGCTCTAATTGTATGCATGTTGAGTCCTCAAGTCTAGGAGTTTACTAGTAGTAGTTAAAGTGGATCCTTGTTTTTAGGAGTAAGTAGTTTAATTGTAGTCTATTTAAATGTCTTACATTAATGAATTATCACATCAGTTTTATCTAGAATATATTTGTTCTCACTTTGTTTTACGTCTCTCATCCTAACAGTTGTAGGGAGAAGACTATTGCTTGTGCATCTATCTTTTTTATTTCCAACAGTCTAATCCCTTCCGAAATGGAACTCATTTTTCTCTCTCTCTCACGCACTCACAAACAAAGAAGCAAAATCCGACTTCTTTAAGAGAAAGCTGGGTTTTTCCAGGCCTTTTGTAGCCAAACTGGGTTCTTCTTTTTCTTCTTTTTTTTCCTTAAAAAAATTAATCTTACATGTGCAAACACAGATACCTACGCATGATGCCCGCCGGACAATACAAATAAAAGGGACGATGAGATAAAACAAAAGCAGATTTGTGTCTTTGGATTAAAGAAATAAGTATTCCAACTATTATTTGCTCTTCACTTAGCGCATGGGCATGCACATGTTGACTTTTGTTTAAAAGAAATGATAAAAATTATCATTTTGTTTTTTATTAAGGTTAAATACTTTATTTACACTTGGAGTTTCACAATTTTATTTTTTGACTTTTAGGATTTACTTTTAATCACAGGAGCTCCATGTCGTTTGCCTAAAGACCGAGATGATCCTTCCATCCACTTGCCATTAATAGACTTAACGGAAAGGGAAATGCTAGAGTCCCAACTTATTTGCACAATTTAAGTCCAACTTTTGCCTTTTTTTATTTATTTTTTATTTTTTAAAAAACTAAATAGCAATGAAAAAAATGTCTAAAGCAATAATATCTATTTTTGGTCCTTCTTTTATTTGATATTTAAAAAAAAAAAAATACAAAATGATACTTTTTTTCACAAAACTCATCCCTGCTTCTGACAAAACACTACCTGAAGTATTAAACCCAGAATACACTCTTTGGGAAAAGAAGGACCTGTGCATACTTAGATGGTTCATTGCAACTTTGACCACTCAAGTTGTTCCCACTGTCTATGGTTGCAAAACATCAACCCAAGTTTGGACTGTTTTGGCTGCCCGCTATGCCTCACCATCAAGATCTCATGTCACACAACTCAAACGACAATTGCAAACCCTGAGGCAAGGTTCCAAGACTTGCGCTGAGTTCATACGCACAACCAAGTCTCTCTCTGACCAGCTAGCTATTGTTGGTAATCCAATTATAGATGATGATCTAATCTCCTACATCATTGGAGAATTGAGCCCTACCAACAATGCCTTTGTCATGACTTTTTCTATGCATACCAAGGATAAGTCAATGACCCTTGAAGAATTTCAATCCCAACTTTTGGGACATGAACAGCTTTTGGAGTATCAAACAGCCACTACTGAGCACACCTCCTTTGCTTTGTTGTCTCAAAAATCACCAGCCAAGCACAACAACTTTCAAAGGCAATTCCCTCCATCTAGGAACTTTTCTCAGAAGAAACCCCACAATTCCACTGCTGGCTTCTCTCAAAGCAGACCTTATTCTGGACCACCCAGCAACTTCACCAAAACACCACCCAGCAACTTCACCAAAGGACAACCCAACAACTTCACCAATGCCCCACCTTCCAATGTGGGCTCATCCAACAGGATTCCTTGTCAAATCTGTGGCAAAGTTAATCACCAAGCATTAGAATGCTTCTATTGAATGGACTATGCCTTCCAAGGGCGCCATCCACCATCAGATCTTGCTGCCATGGTATCCCAAGCCAATGCTATCCAAGATGAAGATCACTAGCTAGCAGACAGTGGGGCTAACATCCATATCACACCTGATTTGGGCAAACTAACCATACAGGAACCATACAATGGGAATGAGACAGTGGCAATAGGTAATGGTAGTGGGCTTGGTATCTCCCACACTGGTTCCTCCTCATTTCTCACCTCAAACTCCTTACTTTATCTTAATGACATTCTACATTGTCCTAATGCTGTTGGAAATCTTCTTTCAATAAACAAATTCTGTTGTGATAACAATTGTATGTTTGAATTAATAGCAACCTATTTTTTGATTGAGGAAAACCTTATGGGAAGGATCCTTCTGCAGGGGGCCAGTAAGAATGGTCTCTACCCTATCCAGTTGCAGTACTTCACCAAAAACAAATTAATTGCCCTCAGGTGTCACATTGGAGTCAAAGTGTCTTCCTCAATATGGCACAATCAATTAGGTCACCCCAGCCAACCTGTTATGCAGCATATCCTCAGCCAACATCACCTTCCAATGTGTTCAATTAAGTCGAGTCAGTCCCTTTGTGCTCCTTGTTAGTTAGGTAAGAGCAAACAATTAGTTTTTTTTTAGTCTATTAGAATTTCTCATGCTCCTTTAAAGCTTATTCATAGTGATGTATGGATTTCCCCAATTAAATCAATAAATGGAAGCACTTGCTATGTTCTTTCATAGATGATTTTTCAAGATATACATCGTTGTTCACTCTTAAACACAAATCTAATGTGTTTGAAACATTTGTCAAATTCAAATGCCTTGTTGAAAATTACTTCAATCTCAAAATCAAACAACTCCAAACTGATGGTGGTGGAGAATACACCTCAAAAACAAATTTCGGAGAATACACCTCAAAAACAAATTTCGGAGAATACACCTCAAAAACAAATTTCTTAGCTTCCTATCTACCAATGGATTTCTTTATAAGTTAGCCTACCCACACACTTCCCAACAGAATGGCATTGCAGAAAGAAAGCATAGACATGTCATAGAAACTGGCCTTAGTCTTTTAGCACATTCACATCTTCCTTCAAAGTATTGGATAGAAGTTGTTAGTACCTTAGTTTACCTTATAAATAGACTACCTAAACCTACTCTCATGAACTTCAGTCCTTTTCTCAAACTGTTTCAAAAAGCACCTGACTATATTCTCTTGAAAACTTTTGGTTGTGCTTCCTATCCTCTATTAAAACCTTACACCAAACACAAATTTGAGTTTAGAAGCAAGCAATGTGTATTTTTAGGTTATAGCCCAAACCAAAAAGGATACAAATGCCTTGATCCCATCTCCAACTGAACTTATATTTCCAGACATGTAGTATTTGATGAAGTGTTGTTCCCGCTAAGGGTGGAGCAGCCACAACTTCCCCTGCAAAGGTTGATTCTCCCAAGTCAGGTATTGATCTTGATCCCTCTCAATTCATTCCTATTCATGCTTCATCACCAAAACCAATAAGTATGGATGATTCCCTCTCATCTATTTGTCAATGATAATACCACTATCATATCATCGCCCCCCCCCCCCCTTTCTCAAACAACACACCATCCTCATCACCATTGCCAAATGACAGCAACATATCTTAGGACGCATCTCTCATCATTTAGTCACCTGCTCAATCTCCTACATCCATTTTCAACCCTGATGAACTATCTTTAGCTGCAGCACCACAGCCTGACTCTACTATCCTCTTTAATGATGCCTCCTTGCTTCAAGCCATTTCCCCTTCACCTAAATCCTCATCTCCACATATGAATACCAGATCATTGACAGGACTCTCCAAACCTAAAATTTTTCTAGACTACAAACTATACCACTCTCTTAAATCCACCAAAAATCCTTTCAAGGCCATGACCAGCTTTATCCTACCTCTAGTTCCCACTACCTTTGCCAAAGCTGTTCCCATACCTCAATGGTTTTCTGTTATGGAAAGTGAAATCCAAGCTCTTCTAGATAATGGCACTTGTTCCCTCTGTCCTAGACCACCAAACCACAATATTATCAAGAACAAATGGGTGTACAAGGTGAAACAGCATTCAGATGGCTCAATTGAGAGGTACAAAGCCAGACTTGTGGCTAAAGGTTCTCAACAGAGAGATGGAATAGGCTATAAGGAGACTTTCATTCTAGTCATTAAACCAGCCACTATACACATACTTATCTCTCTAGCAATGCATTACAACTGGCCACTCAAACAACTGGATGTATCTAATGCATTTCTACATGGTCACTTATCTGAGGAAGTATTTATGGAACAACCTACTGGTTTCGTGGACAGTAAGCTCCCTGTATGAAGCTCAAAAAGGCTCTCTATAGTCTCAAACAAGCACCTAAGGCTTGGTTTTATCGACTCTCACGGGCTCTACTCCACCTGGGATTTATTGGCTCCTTAGTAGACACATCCCTCTTCATACTTCATCGAGATTCAGTACATCTATTTATCCTAATATATGTTGATGACATTATAATCACTGGTACTGATTCCACTGTCATTGCATTAGTAATTTCTAGTTTGCAACAGGAATTCAAACTCAAAGACCTAGGCTGCCTGTCCTACTTTCTTGGCATTCATGTTTTGAGAGACAAGACAGGACTACATCTCAATCAAAGCAAATACATAGTTGATCTTCTTACATAGGTCAACGTGTCTAGAGCTAAGCCTTATGCAACTCCCTGCACCTCAGGGCAGAAGATGACAAAGCTAGTTGGTGATGCTCTCCCAGATCCCACGGCCTACAGACACATTGTTGGAGCCTTGCAATATTGCAATATTGTACTCTTACCTGATCAGGCATTGCCTATACTGTCAATAAACTTTGTCAATTTCTGCATTGTCTCACGACTACTCATCTTCAAGCTGCAAAAAAAGTTCTCAGATATCTAAAAGGGACTCCAGATCATGGTCTACATTTTACTCCTGGACTACTCCAAATACAAGCGTACTATGACTTGGATTGGACGGGTGATCCACTTGACAGAAGATCTACTACAGGCTACTATGTATTTTTTTTGAATAACTTAATCTCCTGGCATGCTAAGAAGCAACCAGGTGTATCTAGGTCTAGCACAGAAGCAGAATATAGAGCAATGGCTATTACTAATGCTGAAATCTCTTGGTTAAGAATGCTTCTCAAAGAGTTACATGATGTGCTCTGTTGTGCAAATTTATTTAACTCGCAAGTGCACGAATCAATTGTAGTTAATGGATTGCAAGTGCGAGATCGAACCCATAGGGAATTGTATTCTTGAAAGCAATTTTAAATCTAAATTAATTAAACCCTAGTCTAGTTCCAAATTTTTGAGAGTTTTTTTTGTTTGAATGAAAAAGCCAAAGCATAAGCAATTTAAAGTGATTGAAATCTTATGACAAAGCACTAAGGTTTCGGAATCCGCACTCACAAATTCATAACAACATAATTTCATGATCTATAATATTCCCCAAAGTTCTCACATATAAATCTTAAGTTTGTTTTACTATTGCTTCAAAGAATTAATCAAAAGATCCCATGTATCCATTCATAACCCAAATCACAAAAGAAATCCAATTTTTAACAAAGAAAACCAAGCAATCAATTGTATTGAATAATCTTAAATCATCAAGTGTATCCTTGAATCACAAAAGATATCCAAGAGTTATTCAATCCAATTGATTAGAAGTAAAACAATAGAGCAATTAAACCATTAAATTGGGAAATATTACATACATGAAACAAAGTTGCTAATCATAAGTGAGGCTTCATCTTTAACCTTAGTTGAAGGTTTAGCCTCTCATGTTATTGAAAGACAAAACAAAATTGATTGAATTCATAATGTAAAATCGAGTACTTACAAATAAGAATCACAAAGTAGAGATTCAAAAGTTAGGAAAACCTTAAACTCTCTTCTTTCTCCTCTGCAATCTTCAAATTCGTAGCCCCCTCAACTAATCTGATAATTCCCTATTTATAGACCTAAAACTTAGGGTTTTACAAGTTGAAATCGGATACAATTCGTCCAGGTTTGTACCATTTAATTACGGGACGATTTTGGAATAGTAAACGTCCGAATTAGGAAAATCATATTTCACAATGAATTGTAGTATTTTGAGTTAGCTTTCCAACGCCACTTGAATCACCTCAATCGGATATGTGAGAGAAAAGTTATGGTCAAAATACTGAGACGTGTAGAATCTGAATTTGAATCCAATTCGAAATTTTATCCAATCTTATCCTTAATCCGATTTACCCATTTCTTGGATTTGGTTAAACTTAACCACATCATCTAGGTCTTCTCAAAG
The DNA here is from genome assembly GCF_901000735.1 of Corylus avellana. NCBI lineage: Eukaryota > Viridiplantae > Streptophyta > Magnoliopsida > Fagales > Betulaceae > Corylus > Corylus avellana. The sequence continues at coordinate 10,101,228 of NC_081544.1, read as the reverse complement.
TATGTTTTCTTCCAAAAAGTAGTTTTTCTTCAACACCTACAAAATACTAAAAACACAAAACTAACACAGAACATTAGATAATAACACAGCTAAAGGATTAACACAAGTAAATTAAGGGGTCCAAATATGCAATATTTGGCACACATCAAACACCCCCAAACTTAACTTTTGCTAGTCCCTTAGCAAAACAAAACGAAAAATAGAATGAAAACAAAACAAAACAAAACATAAATCCTCTTTCGTGGGAGAGACGATTGCATTTAGCATATGCAACAAGCCTTTTAAACCCCTAGGCATCCCTAGTGGACGAGTGAAGTCTCATGAGGGCTTAACAGGAATGATACCCACAAACATTGTAGTACTATGTTGTTAACAAGAAAGAAGTTTCACATAAACCATGGTTCTTATTCATGAGCAAACTTAAAAAGACAAACACCATCATCACTATCAAAAGGAAATCCAGAATCAAACCACTCATAAATGAACAATTTAGACTTCAT
>NC_081544.1:10093800-10100708 GCF_901000735.1 Corylus avellana | reverse complement strand
AAAGTATGTTTTCTTCCAAAAAGTAGTTTTTCTTCAACACCTACAAAATACTAAAAACACAAAACTAACACAGAACATTAGATAATAACACAGCTAAAGGATTAACACAAGTAAATTAAGGGGTCCAAATATGCAATATTTGGCACGCATCATGATCTAAAATAGGTCACGTGGCTTGCTGCCCGATTGCGCTTGATCGCACACCTGGTGTGCTTGATTGCATTCGGCGAGAGGTGTGCATGTGTGGGTCATATGTGCTCGATCGCACTGACAGAAAGTGTTGAGCCACCCTTCGGTTACTGCGCTTGATCGCATACTTGTTGCAATTGATTGTAGTAATAGAATGTCAATTTTTTTTTTTTTTTTGCTTAAAAACAAAACAAAAGAAAAGTAAAATAAAGGTGAATAATGAAAGCGAAACATAAAGGATAATTGAGACATATGTAAAGTAAAGAAAGTAATATGAAGAAAACAAGAGGGAAAATGTTACCGCCTTCAGTGGCTTCAGTGCCACTATTTTGAGTAGATGCGCTTGAGGTTCTTGACTGTTCAAACGCGTCTACTTGTGATTATAATGCTCCTAGTGTGAAGAGCTGCACTTGAGCTCTTCAGAATTTGGCTCAAGTGCCCTTGGAGGAGCAGGACCTTTTAGAATTGTGGCTGCCTTCAGCTGCTAGTGACTCCTTGGGTTAGGTATTGTTTGAGCTGAAAATTCTCCTTACTTCCTCTCACTCAGCTCCTTTGCCATCTGACCCATTTGCACTTCTAGTCTTTGAATGGCTTGATCAGTCTTTGTATTGAATTGTTTTTTATCAGCCGTGAATTGCTGCTCTAAAGTCACCAGGTTGTGCATCATATTCTCCAGTTGGTTCATCTTTGACTCTTGAGTTGGTTGGCTTGCTTGTTGGGGCCCTTTCTGCTGTCCTTCATTATTACTCCAAGAGAAATTTGGATGGTTGCACCATCCTGGATTGTAAGTATTGGAGTATGGGTTGTTCTTGTGGCGATAATTGTTTTGTCCCACAAAATTCACCTCTTCTTGCACTGCAAAAGGACACTTCTCAGTAGTGTGATCTAAATAGGAACAGATAGCACATACCTAGATTGGTGTGTCCTGTTGCAGATGTGAGATTTTCTGAACAATCATGGCCTTGACAATCATGTCCAACTTCTTTTCTACAGCAGCCAACTGATTGGTTGATCCCCCACTAAGGTTTACTTCATACATGCCCTTTCTTTTGATTCCTCTCCTTCCTCTTGAATAGAATTGCTGTGAATGCTCACTTAATGTCTCAAAAAATTCCACAACCTCCTCACTACTCTTCTCCGTAAGTGTTCCTCCACAAGCTGAATCAACCATCCCTTTGTTAGTATCATCTAATCCTTCATAGAAAATTTGTACCTGCTCATCTTGAGGGATGTTGTGATGTGGGCACTTAAGAAGCAAGAAATTGAAGTGATCACAGGCCTCAAAGAACAAATCTTCGTCTCGCTATTGGAACATTTGAAGTTCTCTTTTAAGTTGTTTTGTCTTCTGGGCTGGGAAAAACCTCTTCAGAAACTTGGTGGTTAATTCTTCCCAAGTATGGATGGAATCTGCAGGCAAGGAATTGTACCATAGTTTAGCATTATCTTTCAAGGAAAAAGGAAAGAGGACTAACCTGAGTCTCTCTGGAGTTAGGCCTTGGACATGCGGCAACTTGCATAAATCAAAGAATTCCTTAAGATGCAAGTTGGGATCCTCAGTAGCTATGCCTCTGAAGGGAGTCCATGCATTAAGGATTTGAGGAGAGATATAATAGCTGCCATCCACCTCCGGTTGATATGCTATGCATGAGGGTTGATGGAGGTTTGCTTGAATGTATGCCTGCTTCATTGGTCTCCTCACCCGTGGTGGATTTACCTCTAATGGTCTTGGCCCAATTGGATTCTCTTGCAAATCTTCCATCTCAATTTCTTCTTCTTCTTCTTCTTCTTTGTCTCTAGGTCGTTGTCAAATTGTCCGCTCAATTTCAAGATCGAGTGGAATAACGGTTGAGGCTTGAGATCGACGACCTTGCATCAACTGAATTACTTCTTCAGCAGCTTCAGTACTGCTGGTCTAGATGCTCCCTGGAACTGCGCTCGATCGCAGGTTGGTGCGTTCGGTCACAGTGCGCTCGATCGCACCGGGCTGACGATTGATCGCAATCATAGAATGCCAGTCCGCAACCTGAAACAGAAAATAGAAAAGTTAGGGAAAACGAAAATTTTTAATTTATTTTTTATTTTTGCTAACAACTAAATTAAAATTTGAAAATTAAAATAACACAACTACAGAAAACTAATTTTAAACAAAATTCACCACAATCCCCGACAATGGTGCCAAAAACTTGATGTGCAAAATATCTACCTAAATTAATAGGTAAATAATTGTACGTTTTACCTGCAAGTGAATAAGGTCAACATAGTAGTATATGGTGCAAGTACAGGATCATTCCCACGAGGATTGCTGAATTTATGTTTAAAAATAAATTCCTTAAGTAAAACAAAGATTGATTGTGTAAGTGATGATAATAAAAGGTAGGGCTTTGATATCCACCACTAATTATATTTAGCTAATCTAACAATATGTCAATGCTTTGATCATGTTATGCATATCTAATGTTTGTCAGCCTAAGGGCATGGCGTATACTCTAACTCTTTTCTTTTCTAAGGGATTTAGCATGATGTATACTAAGTTGTTCCTTAGAAAAGCATATACTCTATGGAAATCGACAAACACATGTCCCCATGTTGATTACCCAAGAATTGCGATGTGGATTCTTTTGTTACTTATGTTAAACCCAGGACTCGGTTATCCAAATTGATTTAACTAACTAGTCCATACCGCATGCATATGTTGATCAGGCACACACATATGAGGAATTCATGCAAGTAGGCATTAATCAAGTTAAATAGCACAACAAGACCATCACAAAGGCGCCAATATTGAAATATTAACTAAACACAACTAAGGCTTCAATCTAGCCCTACTAATTAAATTAGCTACACATAAAATTGATGTTAAATATCTTCATAAAATAAAATAAAAAATAAAAAATAAAGGAAAAGAATAAAGCCGAGACTTGAACTTCAAGAGCTCCTCTCCTTCTCCTTACAAAGTATATTTATTTTAGAGGCTTAACGGTCTATTTATAGGTTTTAGAAGTCCTTGACAAAGTAGTAAACCTAGAGATTTCGTAGGGTTTTGAGACCTATTACAATTGGGAGTTGGAAAACCCTAATATGAAAAGAGGGACATTCTGGCCGCCAATTGATGTGTCTCCTGCGAACGGGTGTGATCGATCGCAGCCTGTGCGCACTCGATCGCAGGTCTGCGATCGATCCTTCTTCTGTCATGCGCTCCATCGCTCCTGGCCTAATTTGTGCTGTGTCCTCTCTGGTATTGCGCTCGATCGCAGGTACCTTGTGATCGATCGCAGTGTCAGGGAGCTCCAATTTTTTCCATCTTCTCTCTTTGAGCCCAAATCATCTAGATTTACTTCATTTTCTTCCTAAAGCCTGCAAAAGTATGAAAGAACACAAAAAGGAATTAAAATGGCCAAATTAACTAAAACCAAAGGATTAAAACATGCAAGTTAAGGGCTGAAAATATGAATATTTTAGCACTTATCAACAATGACGTCTCAAAAAACCAGACAAAAGTAGAAAATGAAGAGGAGAGAAAAAGACCCCTTTTTGTAGTGTATTTGAGAAGGTGAAGAGGCGTCTATTAAGTGGGAAAATATTCATATTTTTAGCCCTTAACTTACATATTTTAATCCTTTGGTTTTAGTTAATTTTGTCATTTGAATTCATTTTTGTGTTTTCCATACTTTTGTAGGCTTTTGAAAGAAAATGAAGTAAATTTGGAAGATTTGGGCTCAAAGTGAGAAGAAGGGAAAAATGGGAGCTCCTAACACTGCGATCGATCACAGGTTCCCTACGATCGAGCATAGTACTAGAGAAGACATAGCACGAAGCAAGCCGGGAGCGATCGAGCGCATAACAAAAGAGGATCGATCGCAGACCTGCAATCAAGTGCACACGGGCTGCGATTGATCGCACCCGTGCGCAGGAGACACCTCAAAGCTACAGCCATGATGCTAATATTTCCATATTAGGGTTTTCCAACTCCCAATTGTAATAGGTTTTGAAACCCTATGAAACTCCTAGGTTTTCTAGTTTGTCAAGGACTTTTAAAGCCTATAAATAGACCCTTAAGCCTCTAGAATAGGTATGCTTTGTAAGGAGGAGAATAAGAGCTCTTCAAGTTCAAGTCTCGAGTTTATTCTTTTCCTTTCTTTTCTTTTATTTTATGAATATGTTAAACATCAAGTTTATGTGTAGCTAATTTATTTAGTAGGGCTAGATGGAAGCCCTAGTTATGTTTAGTTAATATTTCAATATGCTTTTGTAATGATCTTATTGTGCTGTTTAACTTGATTAACACCTGCTTGCATGAATTCCTCATATGTGTGTGCCTGATCAACATATGCATGTGGTATGGACTAGTTAGTTAAATCAATTTGGATGGTCGAATCCTGGGTTTAATAAAGGTAACAAAAGAATCTACACCGCGGTTCTTGGGTTAATCAACATGAAGAACCAGGAGTATACGCCCATGCCCTAGGCCTCATGTGTTTGTCAATTTCCATAGAATATATGCTTTCCTAAGGAACAACTTAGTATACACCATGCTAAATCCGTTAGAAAAGAAAAGAGTTAGAGTATACACCATGCCTAACTCGTTGCTTAGGGAGATCTATAGCTTAAGGAGTATATGCCATGCCCTTAGGTTGACAAACATTAGATGTGCATAACATGATCAAAGCATTGGCATATTGTTATATTAGCTAAATATAATTAGTGGTGGATATCAAAGCCCTACCTTTCATTATCATCACTTAAAAAATCAATCTTTGTTTTATTTAAGGAATTTATTTTTAAGCAAAATTCAGCAATCCTCGTGGGAATGATCCTGTACTTGTACCATATACTACTATGTTGACCTTGTGCACTTGAAGGTAAAACGTACAATTATTTACCTACTAATTTAGGTAGATATTTGGCACAACAGCGTCGGCGCTAGAAACCCTAAACGATGCCTCTGAAACACGTGCATTAAATGCCGTAGCATGCGTGTCCTATCACTTGCTAATGATGATGTGTGGTAGCCGAAAGGACAGCCATACCGAAGTTGACACGTGGATGCGTACTTAGCCATTCGAATAAACAGGCAGGTGAACTGACTTACCCTCGATTAAATCAACCGTCTTGGCAAAAAATCAGAGGGAAAAATCCAACCAAAACTTGAAGGCCAAAAATCGGGTTTCCGCCTCGGAAGCCTCGGACATGTAGCTTCCAGGAGTCGGACATCGGAAAAATGATCCATTCTTAAAGAACACAAAAATTTCCATAGTCATCTAGACCAAGAAATTGGAGGGTAACTGTTAGGTCATGGATCAATTTGATAAGGCTCAACGGGCTCTAAACCCAAGACTCCGCGAGTATGTAGAACTGCTAAGGCCTCGGTCAGCTTAGCCCAATGAGGTCTCGGACGCCTAGTCCGAGATACAACTCATGGGCCGAAATAGTCAAGGGCTGAGGGACAAGTCGGTCCTTTTACCATGGAGATGTATTTGTATTATTCTAAGTCAGATGATCTTATCTTACGTTTGATAAGATCATATATTTGTTATCAATATGTCAACTATCCCTATATCAATGGAATAGGCCACCCTTTAAATTATAAAAGAACATCTATGTCAATCAGGATGCATAACAGCTGTCAGTACTAGAGCTGTGTACATGTGACCGAGTCCTACTCGGACATCCTGACCTAATGTCACACGAAAGCTATAGCGCTTATCCTGTGATCTTAGGTTACTAAGATCACGGAGTAGCTAACAAACTCTATCCCTTTCTCAAATACCTGCATAGTAGATATCAAGGGATAAGGCTCCGAGACGTGTGGGAGATTAAACTCCTTTCATGCCTATAAATACAAGTTACCTATCAGTACTAAGGTAATCGCAACTCTTGCTATCTTAGCTTCGTTGTTGCTTACATCTTTTCTCTCTCAAATCAGTGACTTAAGCATCGAAGTATCCCTGCCGGGAGATTATTGGGGACTCTAATCCTATTGTTTGTTCTTGTGTAAAGGCCCGACGCATCCTCGGACATCGCGATACCACCTGGAGAGTGTGCCACGTCCATCATCCGAAAACTGTGCATCAACAAACACCAATTACATTATATACTCTGTTACAATATAGTAAAAATAGAGTATGATATTTGTTTAGTTAAGCTTAATAAAAAAACTACTTAACTACATTAATAACAAATTAAGTCCACGTCACTTTGTACGGTCACCATCACAGTTAGGTAGCAGTTGGTTAAGATGTATACCAAAATAGGTGTCAGTAAGTAGCACACTTTTATGATAACAAAAGAATGTGAGTGATATTTAGTTGTGAAAATTACCAATTAAAATGTGCCACAATAATTAAATACCTTCCCATGGCGTTTGTTTATTGGTCGAGGTTGCTTTGGCTAATTCTCTCGCAAATTTTCAATTTTCCATAAACCTCTTCCACAAATGTTATTTTATTATTTTATTTGGATAGAACCTCTTCCATTATACGACAAACACCTGAATTGCCGTTTGCATTTGGAAAGAGTAGGGAAAACATAACTCATTACGTAGACAGATTCCTTCAATCAAGCCTCCACCTGAAGGAGGGCCCGTGTCCGTACATCCAGACGTGGCTGGTGCAGAGAATTCCCTATTTTGTCTCTATTTCTTTAGCCTCAATTGAAAAGGCAGCCATTTCACTGAAATTCCATATGGAATTAGTAAATGACCAAATTACCCATACATATGT
>NC_081544.1:10049857-10093700 GCF_901000735.1 Corylus avellana | reverse complement strand
ATGGTCCAGTCCATCGGGATTTGAGCTTTCCTGGAAACAGATGCAGACGTGAGTTGTAAAGGAGGACTTTCTGACCAACTTCAAATGATCTTCTCAAAATGTTTTGGTCATGGATCTTCTTCATCTGATCTTTGTATAGCTTGGCATAGTTGTAGGCATCATTCCTCAATTCTTCTAATTCATCTAGTTGTAACTTCCTTTGCTCACCAGCCTTGGTGAGGTTGAAATTTAGCTGCTTTATAGCCCAATAAGCCCGGTGCTCCAATTCCACAGGGAGGTGACAAGCCTTGCCATACACGAGTCGGTAGGGAGACATGCCAATTGGAGTCTTGAATGCAGTCTGGTATGCCCACAGAGCGTCATTGAGTCGAAGAGACCAGTCATTCCTTGTCGGGTTCACCGTCTTTTCTAATATCCTCTTGATTTCTCTGTTGGATATCTCAACTTGCCCACTTGTCTGAGGATGGTAGGGAGTTGCAACTTTATGAGTAATGCCATACTTCTTCATGAGTTGCTCAAAATATCAGTTGCAAAAATGCTTCCCCCCATCACTGATGATGGCACGTGGTGTCCCAAAACGTACGAACACATTTTCTTTCAAAAATTGCAACACAATTATGTGGTCATTAGTCTTGCATGCAATGGCCTCCACCCACTTGGAAACATAATCCACCGCTACAAGGATGTAAAGATGCCCATAAGAATTAGGGAAGGGCCCCATGAAATCAATGCCCCAAACATCAAATAGCTCCACAATAAGGATCGGGTTCAGCGGCATCATATTCCTTCTTCCAATGCTCCCCAATTTCTGACATCTATCACAGGCTGAACAGTAGGAATGGGCATCACGAAAAATGGAGGGCCAATAGAATCCACTTTGAAGAATTTTCGCCGCGGTCTTTTTAGAACTGAAGTGGCCTCCACATGCATGATCATGGCAAAAAGATAGGACATTTTGCTGGTCATTTTCAGGAATGAATCTCCTTATAATCTGATATGGGCAGTATTTGAACAGGTAAGGATCATCCCAAAAGAAGTACTTCACCCCAGCCAAGAATTTTGATTTGTCTTGCCTGGTCCAATGTGATGGCATTTGGGCAGTGACAAGGTAGTTCACTATGTCTGCGAACCATGGTGCAAGATTTTGAGAGATGTACATAAGTTGTTCGTCAGGAAATGTCTCAGCAATCGGCACAGCATTATCATTAAAGTCCACAACCAACCTGGATAGATGATCAGCTACCACATTCTCGGAACCCTTCTTGTCCCGAATTTCAATATCAAACTCTTGTAGCAACAGAATCCACCAGATGAGATGAGATTTAGCATCTTTCTTTGACAATAGATATTTCAACGTAGCATGATCAGAGTAGACTAAGACTTTAGATCCTAGCAAGTAAGATCTAAACTTATCCAGAGCAAACACTACAGCTAACAACTCCTTTTCAGTAGTGGAGTAGTTAAGTTGTGCATCATTCAGAGTCTTGCTGGCATAGTATATGACATGCGGAATCTTCTCTACTCGCTGACCCAAAACGGTTCCCATAGCATAATCAGAGGCATCACACATTATCTCGAACGGAACCCCCCAATTAGGTGGCTGAATGATTGGTGTAGAAGTTAAGGTCTTTTTCAGAATCTCAAAGGTTGTCTGGCACTTGTCATTGAAGTCAAAAGGAACATCTTTTGCCAATAGATTACATAGAGGTCTTGCTATCTTGCTGAAGTCCTTGATGAATCTTCTGTAGAACCCAGCATGTCCCAGAAATGACCGAACCTCCTTAACTGTCCGCGGGGCGGAAGGTTAGATATCAGATCAACCTTAGCTCTGTCAACCTCAATACCTTTGTGGGAAATTACATGCCCTAAAACAATTCCTTGTTTCACCATGAAGTGGCATTTTTCCCAATTCAGAACCAAATTCTTCTCCTTGCACCGTACCAACACCAATGTGAGATGATGTAGACATTCCCCAAATGATGAACCAAAGACTGAGAAGTCATCCATGAAGATCTCCAGGTGACGTTCAACCATATCTGAAAAGATGCTGATCATACATCGCTGAAAAGTGGCGGGTGCATTGCACAATCCAAACGGCATACGGCGATAGGCAAACGTACCGAACGGACAAGTGAAAGTAGTCTTCTCTTGATCTTCGAGGTCCAGTGGAATTTGGTTGTAGCCGGAGTAACCATCAAGGAAACAGTAGTACTCATGGCCTGCCAATCTCTCCAACATCTGATCGATGAAAGGTAGAGGAAAATGGTCTTTTCTTGTCACGGCATTTAACTTCCTGTAGTCAATGCACACTCTCCATCCTGACTGCACACGAGTGGGGACCAAATCATTTTCCTTGTTCTTGATAATTGTAATCCCTGCCTTCTTCGGCACCACATGAATGGGACTCACCCATTTGCTGTCAGAGATTGGGTATATGATTCCCGCATCCAGAAGTTTAATTACCTCTGCTCGAACTACCTCTTGCATGGCCGGATTCAACCGTCTCTGTGGCTCGTGAGAAGTTTTAGCATTTTCTTTCAGATGAATCTTATGCATCACTACTGCAGGGCTGATTCCTTTGATATCTTCTATTGACCACCCGATTGCTTCTTTATGCTCTCTCAAAACTTCTAACAGCTCATGTTCCTGATCACTATCCAAATCGGTAGCAATGATCACAGGCAGAGATTCTATAGGATCCAGATACTTGTACTTCAGGGTGTCTGGTAGAGGCTTCAACTCCCGCTTGACAAGCTCAACTACTAATGAAGATGGATCAGGGGACGATGTCAAAGTAATTTCTGTAGTCTCCGTCTTTATCTCAGGCGTTAAGTCTAACAAGGCGTCAGCTTGTTCCAATAAAGTGTCCAGTGCCATGTCACTTCCCAGTGCAATCAGGCATTCTCCCAAGGGGTCTTCAATATCTGGTTCATTGACAGTTTTCTCTACTATCTCCTCAATTAAGCATGTGCTTCTGACCTCCTTATACTCAAATGGTTGCTTGCTGATATCAAAGATGTTCAGTTCCACTGTCATGTTTCCAAATGATATCTTCATGACTCCAGTTCTACAGTTGATTAGGGCATTAGCCGTAGCTAAAAAGGGACGCCCTAATATGATTGGAACTTGAATTTTTGCATTTTTCGTTTCTATATCTAAGACGATGAAGTCCACAGAGTAATAGAACTTATCAACTTTGATCAGGACGTCTTCAATAATTCCCCTTGGAACCTTCACAGATCTGTCGGCCAACTGAAGTTAATTGAAGTGGATTTCAACTCTCCCAATCCCAACTGAACATATACTGAATATGGCAGTAGATTTACACTGGCCCCCAAATCCAACAGAGCTTTCTCAACTCGATTGTCACCAATCTTGCAAGCAACAGTAGGACATCCAGGGTCCTTATACTTTACAGGCATCTTGTATTGCAAGATAGAGCTGACCTGCTCAGTCAGGAAAGCTTTCTTGGGGACGTTCGTCTTTCTCTTGATGGTGACCAAATCCTTCAGAAATTTGGCATAAGAAGGCACTTGCTGGATGGCATCTAGGAATGGAATGTTTATCTGCACTTACTTGAACACTTTGAGCTCTTCTTTGGCGGTTTCAGTCTTTCTGGATACGGAGCTTTGGGTATATACTTTTTGGAAGGATCTTCAGTAATCGGAATGGCAATGTCCGGTCCTGTGTCTTCCGCAGGCTTGTCCAGGTTTTCCTTCTCTTCTGCAGCCTTAGTGGCCTCTTCAGACATGACCACTTGATTATCCACCTGTTTGCCTGACCTTAGAGTGGTGATGGCTTGTACATGCTCCTGACCATGCATAGAGGCGGAGGAACTTCCAATCACAAATTGCCCTTTTGGGTTAGGCACGGGTTGACTAGGGAACTTCCCTCTTTCTCTTTCCCTCACCTAATTTGCTATCTGGCCAACTTGTCCTTCTACCTTGATCATGGCCTGCTTAAGTTCTTGTATGTGTCAGCTATTAGCCATGTTGGAATTCCTCAGCTCCTGTATGGCTTGATTGGTGAAACCTTTTAGCTCTTGTACAGATTGGGAGTTGGAATTCTTGAGCTCTTGTATAGCTTGGGTGTTGGACCGGTCGACTTTTTCTATTAATGTTTTCATCATGTCTTCCAGTGATGACTGTGGTGCAGGCACTTGAGTGGTAGACTGATAAACAGGCGGTTGAGCTTGTTGAGATGACCTGAACTGATTCTGAGCTTGAGTGGTATCTCTTTGGTTCAATGGCTGATTCTGCTTCCAAGAGAAATTGGGGTGATTCCGCCACCCTGGATTGTAAGTTTCGGAAAACAGCCCAGTGGTGGGTTTTTTGTACTCATTGAAGGCATTGACTTGCTCAGTTGGGTACTCTGTTGATAGAGTTGGGCAGTTTTGAGTGAAGTGCGCTTGACTATCACATAACCCGCATGCATCAACGTGGTAAGTATCTGCTGCATTCACTGGTTTGTTTAAGACCATAGTGTCAAACTGACGCTTGAGAACCTTGAACTCCTCCCTTAATTCAGCATCGTTCCTCACCTTATAGATGCTTCCTGTCTTGGGAGCGGTTTGTTGTCTGTCCCAACTATCTTGAAAATCCCATTGTTGTGCTCGTTCAGCCATTTCATCCAAAGTTTAATAAGCTTCATCCCTAGTAAGACTTAAGAATTCTCTACCATTCATCGTCTCAAGCGAGTTTCGCTCACTTGGTGTTAGTCCCCTGTAGAAAATTTGAACTAGCACCTCATTCTCAAACCCGCGGGGTGGGCATTTTATAGTAAGCTCTTTAAACTTCTCCCAGCTATCGGTGAATCTTTCCCCTTCTTTTTGTCTGAAATTGGTGATCTGTAGACGGAGGGCATTGATTTTGGAAATTGGGAAGAACTTGTGGTAAAACTTGCTTTGCAACATATCCCAAGAAGTGATAGATCCAGGTCTATTGTTGAGTAGCCAGGATTTCGCCCTATCATGTAGGGACAGAGGGAATAACCGAAGGCGCACCGCTTCTGCTGGGGCATTTTGTGTATTAACAATGTCGCAAATTTCTAAAAAAATCCTCACATGAACATATGGATCCTCATTCTCTAATCCTGTAAATGCAGGAAGGTGGCCTATTGTACTCGGCTTCAGCTCGAAGCGAGTAGCTGGCAACACTATACATGATGGTGTGTTGGTAATATTGGGTACGAACAGCTCCCTGAGGGATCTAGGTTGATTTCGTTCTCCCATCTTAACAGACTTTTCCGAATCAGACTCGGAACTTTGAGAATTGGTGGGTGAGTTTGGTGGCTGTCTTAGATTCTCTCTCGCCGTTCTTTCAATTTCGGGATCAAAAGTGTTTAACTCCAGATTTAAAGATCTACGACCGAACATGCAAAAAGGAACTAACAACCTAACAAACTAACAAACTAACAAACTAAAAACTGAAATGAATTGAACTAAATTAAATTATATTAAACTAACTAAACACAATTGCAAGCAGAAATTAATTTAAACAGAAACTAAAAACTCACAAAAAAGGACCAAAAGATTTTGGCAAAAATCTACTGAACTGTTGCGGTTGCTGTCTTGGCCACAAGTGTGCTCGATCGTAGCAGGGCTGTAACACAAACAAAACAACAACAAAAAACAAAAAGAAAAATCTTTTTTTTTTTTTACTTTTTTTTTTTTTTTTGTGTATTAGTAACACAAATAAAACAAATTGCAGAAAAATAAAATCCTAATTATAACTAGTAGAAGAATAAAACCGATCTAGAAATAAATTGGTTTCAAAAAATAAACAATTCCCCGGCAACGGCGCCAAAAACTTGTTGTGCAAATTTATTTAACTCGCAAGTGCACGAATCAATTGTAGTTAATGGATTGCAAGTGCGAGATCGAACCCATAGGGAATTGTATTCTTGAAAGCAATTTTAAATCTAAATTAATTAAACCCTAGTCTAGTTCCAAATTTTTGAGAGTTTTTTTTGTTTGAATGAAAAAGCCAAAGCATAAGCAATTTAAAGTGATTGAAATCTTATGACGAAGCACTAAGGTTTCGGAATCCGCACTCACAAATTCATAACAACATAATTTCATGATCTATAATATTCCCCAAAGTTCTCACATATAAATCTTAAGTTTGTTTTACTATTGCTTCAAAGAATTAATCAAAAGATCCCATGTATCCATTCATAACCCAAATCACAAAAGAAATCCAATTTTTAACAAAGAAAACCAAGCAATCAATTGTATTGAATAATCTTAAATCATCAAGTGTATCCTTGAATCACAAATGATATCCAAGAGTTATTCAATCCAATTGATTAGAAGTAAAACAATAGAGCAATTAAACCATTAAATTGGGAAATATTACATACATGAAACAAAGTTGCTAATCATAAGTGAGGCTTCATCTTTAACCTTAGTTGAAGGTTTAGCCTCTCATGTTATTGAAAGACAAAACAAAATTGATTGAATTCATAATGTAAAATCGAGTACTTACAAATAAGAATCACAAAGTAGAGATTCAAAAGTTAGGAAAACCTTAAACTCTCTTCTTTCTCCTCTGCAATCTTCAAATTCGTAGCTCTCTCAACTAATCTGATAATTCCCTATTTATAGACCTAAAACTTAGGGTTTTACAAGTTGAAATCGGATACAATTCGTCCAGGTTTGTACCATTTAATTACGGGACGATTTTGGAATAGTAAACGTCCGAATTAGGAAAATCCTATTTCACAATGAATTGTATTATTTTGGGTTAGCTTTCCAACGCCACTTGAATCACCTCAATCGGATATGTGAACGAAAAGTTATGGTCAAAATACTGAGACGTGTAGAATCTGAATTTGAATCCAATTCGAAATTTTATCCAATCTTATCCTTAATCCGATTTACCCATTTCTTGGATTTGGTTAAACTTAACCACATCATCTAGGTCTTCTCAAACTATGTTTTCTTCCAAAAAGTAGTTTTTCTTCAACACCTACAAAATACTAAAAACACAAAACTAACACAGAACATCAGATAATAACACAGCTAAAGGATTAACACAAGTAAATTAAGGGGTCCAAATATGCAATATTTGGCACACATCATGCTCCAAAAACCTCCTCGATTATGGTATGACAACTTAAGAGCCATTGTCCTAGCTTCTAACCCTATCTATCATGCTCGAACCAAACACATAGAGGTTGATTATCACCTTATCAGAGACAAGATACTTCACAAAGACCTGGCATCATCTTATATCTCAACAACTAATGAGTGCGCAGACATGTTCACAAAAGGTCTCACATCCACAAGGTTTCTATTCCTTAGAGACAAACTAATGGTCACCTCTCCTCCCATCAGTTTGAGAGGGGTTGTTAAGGAAGTACACTACGAGCATCCCGTGGGTAATCGAGCACAATCACTTAAGCGCTCAATCACAGTACCAGAGAATACTAGAGCACCCGAGGGCAATCGAGCACAATCACTTAAGCACTCGATTGCAGTACTTGAGAGTACCATAGTGCAATACCATCCCGAGGGCGATCGAGCGCAATCACTAGAGTGCTCGATCGCAGTGCCAGAGCACAACCAATCGCCGTAAACTTCCTACTCCTATTGGGACTCTTACCACTCTTACTTATCTTTTATAATACAAACAGGTAACATTTAAGTAATCTGTTTGTATTCGATCACACCTCTTGTGATCGATTGTAATTAATCTTCTTGTATTAATTAGCGTAGATAGATACCTTATCACATCAATGCTTATCTTGTTAGCTTGATGTGATCAACTACAATTATAACTCTTCTCTATTTAAGTTCAATGAGAAAGCAGCAAAAAGTATTCCTCCTAAAAGCAAGTTTTCCTTGCTATCTTACTCATACGAACATGCTAGTGAGACAAAAGAGAACCCACCTTCTGAGCGGCCACGACCACAAGCGTTTGAAGTGTTGGGATCAATTTTTTAGGAAGAAGTTAAGACGCCCATGCTAGTCTTCCTTCATTGGTCTCAAGGGGCACATGTGTGGTCCTTTGTCCTTGCATATCTCGCAAGGCGCTCTCTCGTCACTCTCATCTCCCAACCGTCTCTCTCTAGCTCTGTCGTTGTCGTGTTCCTCTTCTGTCATGAGTCTGTGACAGCGTGGTTTGACTCCAGTTGTCAATGGTGCATTGTCGGAGCCTTGTGGTCATGGGTTGCTCGGTACTACAACATTGGAGCCTCGTGGGTTGCACGGTGGTGGTCTGACGGTAACCGATTATCTGAACCGTTATTAACTGAAATTTTCAAAATAATTTATTATCCAAATGTTATCGATTAATTAACCAAATTAACCGATAATTTTGGTTAGTTATCAAAAATAGAGTTACTAGTACCATTATAACCAATACCCACCCTTACTTGTGGGATTTTTTTTTTTTTTTTCAAGAATAACCTTCGTGTTTTGGTTTTTCCTATTAATTTGCTCTCGAAAAAGCTGCATTGATTTGCATTTTGTTTTACTTTCTGAACACATATTTTCAAGCAACTGTTCTCTTTCCGTGGATCAAACAACTGTTCGACCTAGTCTAGTAAAGCATATTTGCATTGGTCCAAAATAATTGATGTAGTATAAAATTTTAAATTTTTTGTATTAAAAAGTGAAAAAAACAAAAATTATTTTATATAGATTTTGTTATTTAAATAGTAATAAAAAGTGAATAATGTAATATAAAAAGTGAAAGAAAAAAAATGAGAATATTTTTATGTTGATTTTTTTTAGAAAATGATGCATGAGCAATGTTACAAGATAGTTGATATTTATTAGAATAAGTTGAAGCAAATTTCTTCCAAATTTGTGTTCAATTAGGAATAAATTAACAAGCTCTATGCAAGAATTTTTATTCTGAATATATATAATATTTGAGACTTGCTACTCATCATTTTCGGTCTTTCTTCTATCTTCTAAATTTTTAAAATTATTGCGTCATTATTTGGTTTTGTCTTGATGTTATTTTCATGTTAGTCATTTTTTTATGGTAAAAATATAATTTAGCCTCCAAAACTACCAGCCATTAGTGATTTAGCCCCCAATCTTCAAAAAGTAATAAAGTAGTTCTCCAAACTACTAACTAGTTGCAATTTGGCTACTCTATTAGTCATCACCGTCAAATATGATTGAAAATTCAATACAATGTTGTTTTGGCAAGGTTAAGTTACTAAAATGTCCCTTAAAAAAAAATCAATTTTAAAAAGGGTTTAGGAAACGATGTCACAGCAGCTTCGTTTCTTCGTTTTCTTCTCCATACAACCTCTCACCTAAGACTTGGAACTGAACTTAAGCTGGGGAAGGAAAGCAAGGAATTGATACGCAAAACTAACTGGCAAGCAAAGCACAAAAGGCACTCCTTAGGCCTCATCAATCGAGGAAGGAAGCATTCCAATCGTTGAAATAGCCTTCTTGCTATTGGGCGGGCTTTCATCGGCCTTTGGGATATTTGATTGAATCAGAGAATCGGTTCTTACGGTGCCCAAAATTGGACAAATAACTTGTGCACACGAACAGGAGGGAGTTCATCATAGAACACAGAGAGGGAGGTTTGGATTGGTCTCTTAGGTTGGTCACGAATGCCCTCTTACTAAATACGCACATAGCGGCGCATGTCCCAGTCGCACAAACTCAACTCTTTCTTGATCAAATCTTCAAGAGTACCTCCGGCCACATATTCAAGAAACAGATGTAGAGTCTGGTACCATCTTTGACGGTGAGTGAACTCCCAAGGTAGGAAACAATATCCAGACAACCGCACAGTTGCGCCAACACTCTTTTCCTCCAACAAGAGGGAGAACGAATTCTCAAGTGGGCACATCTTAACAGCGAACGGTGGAGCCGTGGGGTCACCGGGTTCAACCAAGAACACCGTGCCGTACGTTCCCTTGCCAAGAACCCACCGGCTTTGCCACATCGCCATGAAATCCGAACAAGCATGGAAACACAGAGAGTGAAAACAAATAAACAAAGTTGCTTGGTGATTAGGGACTAGAGTGAAAATGATGTCATTTCCTAAACCCTTTTTAAAATTGATTTTTTTTTTTCAAAAGGGCATTTTAGTAACGTAACCTTGCCAAAACAACCTCGTATTGAAATTTTCATCCTATTTGACAAATGACTAATGGAGTAGCCAAATTGCAACTAGTTGGTAGTTTGGGGGCTACTTTATTACTTTTTTAACATTGGGGGGCTAAATCGCAAATAGCTGATAATTTGGGGGGCTAAATTATATTTTTTTTCTTTTTTATTCTCATGTAAGACTGTTTCCCTAATATGTTCACTAATAGTCTTCTTAGGTTTCATATTTTCATAAGAGTCTATTGATCGATGAATCAGTCATTATTTGGTTTTGTCTTCCATAATACGTGCTACTCTTATGCAATCAATACACTCTCATAATTTCGTTCTTGAGTACAATGACCAATTTTATCATTTGATTGTGTGTGTCATTATTTGGTTTTATCTTTATGTTATTTTCATGTTAGTCCTTATTTTATTCCCATATAAAAGTGTTTCCGGATTATGTCAATAGTAGTTTTATTAGGTTTTATATTTTTATAAGAGTCGATTGACTTAACTCAACCCTAAAAAATATTGTAATAATTTATGTATTTAAAGGCTATTATGCTATGAATAAAGGAAAGAAATAAACCTTTTGTTTGAAAAAAGTTTTAGGTTGCCTTAAAATCTAAAGGTTAGTTCTGTATTTTTATTAGTTTTATAAGGGTACAAAAGGCATTGCACATGTTTACCATCTGATTTAACCCTAAGGGTCCATTTGGTTTGTGGAATGGACCCATAGAATAGAATGGGCTATTCCTATAGAATAGTCATTCTTTTGTTTGGTATGGATCTATTCCTGAAATTAGTTATTCCCATGGGAATGACTAATCTCATATACACAGGAATAACTATTCCTATAAAAAATGAGAGGAATAGTTATTCCTTATAGAATGGAATAGATTTTTCAAAAAAAAAAACCCCTTATAATTTTTTATTTTATTTTAAACTTAAAAAAAAAAAAAATGGAAATCAAAGGGGGTGGCCCCCAGATCTGCTCTAGGGGTGGCCCCAACCACCCTGTAGGTCGTCGAGGGTGGCCGCGGCCACCCGCTCCAAGGGTGGTCATACCACCCCCGGCCGGTTCTATTGGGGTGGTCGGCCACCCACTATTTTTTAGGTTTTCTTAAGGTTTTTTTAATTTTTTTTTTTCTAATATGAATTGAAAAAATAAAATAAAATAATGTGAGCTTTTTAGTAATTTTGATTCAATTCCAATTAGACCATGTGTATTATTACCAAATTAAAGAATTAGAATAAGTATTCCATTCCAACCTCTTTTATTCTCAGTAATACCTATTTCTTTTCCTAATGGAATATCCATTTCGCAAACTAAATGGGGCTTAAACTTTAACAGTAGGAATAACACTGCAAAATTTTGAAACATGCATGGGAATTTGACATTGCAATTTTTGAAACTTTAGAAGTATAATTACTAAAATGCTGAAAAGTTCGAGGGTAAGTAATGTTTTCCCTACTACATATAATAAATAAATAAAATGGTGGACTTGTGTTGGGACCATGTGCATCAAATACGCGATGAAATTATCCGTAGATCGACTTTATAAAAATATTGAGATATCATGCTATTAAAAAAATGGTTAATAACATTTTTGGTATCTAGGATTTAATGTTTTTTTTTTTTTTCCCTAGGCTTTAAAACATAACAAAACTAGTACCTCAGGTTTCGAAAAAGACTGAATCCCCACCTCCGTTAATTTCCGTCAATCCCCCACTAAATGAAGTCCATGTCATCGCCACAAAATCACATAATATCACGACACGTGTCCACCTTTAAAACAAAAAATCCACGGTAAATCCATGTCGGTTCAGTATAACATTCAACTTAAACAAAAAATTGAAATAATTTGACATTTTTCCCCCTTTCTTCTTCCTCGCTTCTTCTTCATCATCGGAAGCAATTTCTCCATACCCAACCACAAGCAATTTCTCCATCCCAGCCCAGAAGAAACTATTCAACTAAAATTACAATTACGAAGCTTTGAATAAACGAGGTTTCATGAATCCGGATAAAAATTGCAGGAATCTTACATGCTTGAAGGAACAAAACAAACCAACCCAAACCGAAAAATTATCGTGATCCGAAAGATGGTTGCTTTGTGCAGTGGCTATGGGCATTCCTCCCCTGCCAAACGCAACCGTCGAAAGCCACCGCCGGACTCCACCGAAGAACTCTGCTGGACTCCACCAAAGGACGCATAGTTGGAATCCACCTAGTTTGAGGTAGATGAAAAGCCGGTTTTTGAGAACCAAATCAGCAACCCATCGCTCTTTTGCAACCCATGGCCAATTGATTTTTTGTTATGGGTGCTGTTGGTGGAGCTGGGCCATGGTGGTGAGTCACTCAGTGGCAAGACACGAGTGAAGAGGAAGGGGAAGCCTCTAGAAGATTGCTCTGCACAGTTGGCATCCTTTATCATTTAAATGCTTTATTTTATTTACCTTGTCATTTAACCTTGTATTTACGTTTTGTGTTCACGCTGCTGTGTTTGTAATATCCCCTCAAGCTGTCGTTTGTCAGCTTGTGTGAATAGGTGGAAATCTGTTAGAAAGGATTCTAACAGAATGCTGGATATAAAGGCTAGGCTAGAGGGGTAGAAGAGGAGATTTGGGAATATTTGTATTACCTGAGTCTATGGAGAGTCGCTCTCTCGAAGCAGCTTATCTTTAATATTATTGCACTCTATTTTTTTTCTCCATTATCATCTTCAACCTTCCTTCATTTTGCCACAATATCCCTTGTAAATCTGCACTGCCAGTAAACACCCCTTACATTTGGTATCAGAGCCCTCCGTTCCTCCCTTCATTTGCTTCCATACCACCAATTTTTTTTTTCTCCATGGCTAACGACACTCATTTAGCTCAAATATCAGACTTAGTGAAGGAATGCCAAGATAGCTGGACTCAGTAGCAAGTTGTCAATGACACCGTGGATGGGAAACTTAATGAGCTCACTGAGATGATTCGTACTGTATTGGCAAACCAGACTAATCAACCCCTTAAGCCCCCACCAGACAGACGACATGAACCACCCCGCAGAGACGCACGACAAGAGAGGCGTGCCCATGACAATGATCGTAGGGAAGAAAGAGATGAGAGATGGTTCCAGGAGGATGAAGGTAACGATAACTTCAGAGACAGACAGATTCGTACTAGGGATATTCGCCTTGATTTTCCTCGCTTTAATGGTGAAGATCCCGCAGGCTGGTCTTATAAGGTTAACTAGTTTTTTGACTACTACCAGACTTCTATGTACCAGCGCCTTCGAATCGCCTCCTTTCACATGGAAGGTGAGGCACTGGTTTGGTTCCAGGACTCAGATGAAATAGGTCAGTTCCCTACTTGGGATATTTTTCTTCAAGCTCTGCTCACTCGATTTGGTCCAACATATGATGATCCCATGGAGTCCATGGTCAAGCTTCGACAGACCTCTACGGTGGCAGAATATACAGTCCAGTTTGAGTCTCTCTCTAATCGCCTCTGTGGACTCTCTGATGCATATAAACTAAGTTGCTATCTCAGTGGTCTTAAAGATGAGGTTCATCTTCCCTTGAGGATGTTGGCACCTTGCACTCTAGTAGCAGCCTTTGGCTTGGCTAAGTTGCAAGAGGAGTATTTATCCAGCTCCCACAGAGCCTTTAAACCTCAAGGTTCTTCCTTTTCCTATAGTCAGCAACAGTGGGGACCGCCTAGAGCTTCTTCCAGACAACATGGGGGGTTGCAGATATCTCAATACTCCTCTACATCCAAAGCTTCAACTCTGGTACCTGTTCAGAAAATTTCACCAGCTCAAATGCACAAACGAAGAGAGAAGGACTTATGTTACAACTATGAAGAAAAGTAGAGTCCCACTCACAAATGTAAGGCCCCTAAACTCTATCTTTCACATAGAACTGAAGTATCTATTGATGACAAGACCGAGGAAATTTTCTATGATACCTCTGATAAGGTAGAACCTTTGTCGGAACCTATTATTCATGAGATGTTAGAATCTGAAATTTCGTTAAATGCTATATCTGGCTCATTGAACCCTAATACTATGCGAGTAGTGGGGGTCATTAAAAATGAAAGGGTTGTGATTTTAATCGATTCGGGTAGCACTCATAATTTTATCGATACATCTGTGTTCAATAAGGTCTCTTTGGGTTTAATTCTACCACACAATCTACAAGTGAGGGTAGCGAATGAGGCAGCAATCTTGAGTGAGGGTATGTGTAAATCTGTTTCTCTCAGGGTGCAAGGTGTTGTGCAAATTTATTTAACTCGCAAGTGCACGAATCGATTGTAGTTTAATGGATTGCAAGTACGAGGTCGATCCCACAGAGAATTGTATTTTTGAAAGAGCAATTTATATCTAAACTAATTAAATCCTAATCTAGTTCCAAAAGGGTTTTGATTTTTGAGTTTTGAAAATTAAAGGATAAACATAAACTAAATAAAATAAGTAAATCTAAGAATAAAGGTACTAAGGTTTGGGAATTCACACTCACCAAATCATAACAACATATTTTATGTTCATCAATATTAATCCGAAGTTCTCACAAATTAAATCATAGATATGTTTTACTATGCTTCAAAGAATTAATCAAAACCATCCCATGTATCCATTCATTGACCAAATCACAAAAGGAATCCAAATTCAATTGAAACACCAGATGTATCCGTAGAACAAATCACAAGGGATATCCAATTTTTATGAGTTAAAAGCCAAGCAATCAATCATATAAAATTATCTCAAATCATCACATGTATCCTTGAATCACAAGAGATATCCAAGAATCAATCCATACAATTGATTAAAAGTAAAACAATTGAAATAAAAAACCCAATAAAATCAGAATAATAAAAACTTACATAAAAGTGATGTTGTTCTTCATCGGTGAGGCTTCATCCCCAACCTTAGTTGGGAATTTAGCTCCACATAAAAATAAAATCTAAACCTAAACCTAAACCTAAAGAAAAACTAAACAAAAGAATTTTGCTCTCTGGGATTGTGTATCTTTTCTTGAATGCAAAGAAGTCTATTTATAGGCTTAGGGAAGTCCTAGAAGCCCAAGTAAACCTAGATAATTCGAAAGTCTGTCTCCCAGTCAAAATAGAAGTCTGAAATCGGAATAGGATTCGTCCAGATTTGTGTCCTTTAATTGCGGGGCGATTTTGACATAGTAACTGTACGAATTACGAAAATCCTATTTCACAATAAATTGTAGTATTTTGAGCTAGCTTTCCAATGCCGTTTGAATCACTTCAATTCGATATTTGAGCGGAGAGTTATGGTCAAAATACTAAGACGTGTGCAGAATCTGAATTTGAATCCGATCCGAAATCTTATCCAATCTGAACTTTAATCTGATTTAACCTTTCCTTAGATTTGGTTAAACTTAACCACACAATCTAGGTCTTCTCAAAGTATGCTTTCTTCCAAACTTCGCATTTTTCCCTTTAAAGCTGCAGTTTTTCTTCAATGACCTACAAAACACTAAAAACACAAAACTAACACAAAATATTAAATAACGACACAGCTAAAGGATTAACTAATGTAAATAAAGGGGTCCAAATATGCAATATTTGGCACTTATCACAAGGTCATTCCATTACTACAGATTTTTACCTTATTCCATTGGGCGGTTGTGACATTGTATTGGGAGTGGAATGGTTAAGAACCCTAGGACCTATATTGTGGGATTTCTCTCGCATGACAATGCAATTTGGTCAAGGTCCTAACCTCACATTGTTCAAGGGTTTACACCCTACGGGTTTAACTATGGAAGATGGCCACCAATTTCTAAGGTCCTCTAATTCTGAGAATAAGGGGTTCTTCTTACAACTTTTGACTCAAGTAGTGGGCTCTGACATTCCAGATTGCCCTATTCAGATCAGGGAATTATTGGAAGGGTTTAAGAAGGTTTTTGAGGAACCTAAGGAGTTACCACCACCGAGAAGTTAGGACCATCAAATCCAACTTAAGGGGACACAACTTATTAGTGTAAGACCCTATAGGTACCCTTACTTCCAGAAGTCAGAAATTGAAAAGATTGTGAAAGAACTCTCGCAAACAAGGGTTATTCGACCTAGCCAAAGTCCTTTCTCCTCCCCGGTCTTGTTGGTTCGTAAGGCGGATGGAAGTTGGCGTATGTGTGTCGACTACAAGGCTTTAAATCAGGACACCATCATGGATAAATATCCTATTCCCGTCATCGATGAGCTACTGGATGAGCTCTTTGGAGCTTAAATTTTTTCTAAGCTGGATTTGCGATCCGGGTATCACCAAATACGAGTCTGACCGGAGGATGTGCCTAAAACAGCATTTCGGACTCATGACGGGCACTATGAATTTCTTGTCATGCCCTTCGGTCTCACCAATGCACCCTCAACATTCCAAAGTTCAATGAATGACCTATTCAAGCCTTTCCTACGGAAATTTGTCTTGGTTTTCTTCAATGACATATTGGTCTATAGTAAGTCATTGGAAGAGCACCTAACACACTTGGAAATAGTTTTGGGTGTATTACAAACTAACAATCTGTTTGCTAAGGCTTCTAAATGTAGGTTCGGCGTCTCGGAGATTGACTACTTGGGTCATTTGATATCCAGCCAAGGTGTACGGGCTGACTCATTTAAGCTTGACTCTATGTTGCAATGGCCACTTCCTCATTCCATCAAGTCCCTACGAGGATTTTTGGGATTGACGAGCTACTACCGGAAGTTCATTCGGGGTTATGGGGTGATAGCTGCCCCTCTCACAGATCTCCTCAAGAAGAATTCTTTTTCTGGGACCCCCTCTGCTACTGCAGCATTTAACAAACTCAAGGAGGCTGTCACAAGTTCTCCGGTATTGTAACTCCCGGATTTCACTCAAACCTTCACTATTGAGTGCGACGCATGTGGTACAGGCCTAGAGGCAGTTTTGATGCAGGGTGGGCATCCTATAACTTTCTTTAGTAAGGTTTTGAAAGGGCAGGCTTTGTATCTCTCCACATATGAAAAAGAACTCCTTTCATTGATCTCGGTTGTCCAAAAGTGGTGAAGACCGACCAGCAAGCACTCAAATTTCTCTTGGAGCAGAAAGTAGGTACACCTTCCCAACAGATGTGGATTTCTAAACTCTTAGGGTATGACTTTGTGATAGAGTATAAGAAGGGGAAAGAGAACTTGGTGGCTGATGCCTTATCAAGGAGGTTTGAAGAAACAAGCAAAGAGGGGGAATTATCCATTTCCCTCATCTCCTTTCCAACTCCATCTTGGGTTGCTAAATTGAAGGAATCTTATTCACAAGATCATGAGACAAAGGCCTTACTCATTGCCTTACAACAGGGTAACTCTGGGCCTAAAGGTTACTCCTTACAACAAGGGCTGATTTTGAGGAAGGGGAGGTTGTTGATTGTTAAAGGTTCTCCATTCCAACTACAACTCCTCGACTACATTCACTCTAATCCCACGGCTAGCCATTCTGGTTACCACAAAACTGTTCAAAGAGCCAAGATGGATTTTTAATGGAAGGGTATGCGGAAGGACATCAAGAAGGTAGTCAAGGAATGTGAGGTATGCCAAGTCAACAAACATGAGACAATTCATCCTGCTGGGCTACTACAGCTACTCCCCATTCCATCTATAGCTTGGTCGGATATCTCGATGGATTTCATAGAGGGGTTGCCGCCCTCTTATAGGTGTAATGTAATCCTAGTAGTGGTGGATACGTTTACAAAATATGGCCATTTTCTATCTGTCTCTCACCTTTATACAGCTTCTAAGGTGGCCCATATTTTTTTGACTCACATCTTCAAGCTACACGACATGCCTAAGACAATCGTTTCTGACCGAGACCCTACATTTACTAGTACTTTTTGGAGAGAGCTCTTTCATCTTTAGGGTATATCCCTTACTTTCAGTTCTGCTTATCATCCACAGTCTGATGGGCAAACAGAAGCACTAAATAAATGCTTAGAGACATATCTAAGGTGCTATGCAGGAGCCAAACCTAAGGAATGAAACACATGGCTTCCTATGGCGGAGTGGTGGTACAATACCAATCACCATTCCTCTATAGGATTGACCCCATTTGAGGCTGTCTATGGGTATCCTCCACCCTCCCTATTATCTTATGTTCCTGGCACCTCAGCAAACATGGCAGTAGACACTCAACTCAAAGATCACAACACTGTCATTACTATTCAGAAGGAACACCTGCAGCAAGCCCAAAACCAGATGAAGACCCAAGCGGATAAGAAGAGAACATAGAGAGAATTCCAAGAACAAGATTGGGTTTACCTTAGATTGCAGCCTTATCGACAGAAATCAATTGCTATGGGAAAAAATCTGAAGCTGTCTCCTCGATTTTTTGGCCCATTCCAAATTCTGAAAATGATTGGTTATGTCGCATATAAACTGAATTTACCCCCTGATGCACGCATCCATCCCGTCTTCCATGTTTCATGCCTTAAGAAAAAATTGGGCAAACACTCCACACCACTACATGGAGAACTCAAGCCAGAGCCTGAACTAATCCTGGATCGGCGTTTGATAAAAAAGAAGGGCAGGGCTGTTACCGAAGTTTTGATTCATTGGAAGGGTGCTCCGTCTGAGGATGAAACTTGGGAGAACCTTTGGAATTTACAAAATCAATACCCGCGCCTTGTGGGCAAGGTGCATTGAAGGGGGGAGACTTGTTACGGGTGCTGTTGGTGGAGCTGGGCCATGGTGGTTCACTCAGTGGCAGGACACGTGTGAAGAGGAAGGGGAAGCCTCTAGAAGATTGCTCTGCATAGCTAGCATCCTTTATCATTTAAATGCTTTATTTTATTTACCTTGTCATTTTACCTTGTATTTACGTTTTGTGCTCACGCTACTGTGTTTGTAATATCCCCTCAAGCTGTCGTTTGTCAGCTTGTGTGAATAGGTGGAATTCTATTAGAAAGGATTCTAATAAAATGCTGGATATAAGGGCTAGGCTAGAGGGGTAGAAGAGGAGATTTGGGAATATTTGTATTACCTTAGTCTATGGAGAGTAGCTCTCTCGAAGTAGCTTATCTTTAATATTATTGCACTCTGTTTTTTTCCCCATTATCATCTTTAACCTTCCTTTATTTTGCCACAATATCCCCTGTAAATCTGCACTGCCAGTAAACACCCCTTACATTTTTGGATCAAAAAAGTTAGAATCTGAACTACTCAACATAATATTATGAACTACTCACAAATTCCACATATTCCATTATCGTGGAATCTGAACTACTCACAATCCCATTCTCGATTTAATGTGTTTTGGCCATTCTTGGATTTTGTGGTGTCTGCTTCAAATGATTTTCTTTTGTGTTTGAATGGGTTGGGCGGTGGCTCTTGGCTTTGGTGGTGTGCCTATGGGTATTTTGTCCGCCAGGTTTGGTTGTGGAAAAATGTCCAATTATTTTTTTGTTTTGTTTAAGTTTAATGTTATACCGAACTGACGTGGATTTTTTTTTAAGGACACGTGTATGGCGATGACGTGGACTTTCGTTAGTGGGGGATTGACGAAAATTAACAGATGTGGGAATTCAGTCTTTTCCAAAACCTGAGGTACTAGTTTTATCATATTTAAAAATCTAAAAAAAAAAAAATTAAAAACATTAAAACTCAAGTAACCAAAAAAAATTTATTAACTAAAAAATAAAAATAAAAACAAGAGAAGCATTTACACGTAGCAATCGACCACTCATTGGATAATTAAGAGCAAAAACAACAAAAAAATCTTTTTCTTCTTCTTCCTTCAACCACACAACTGTATCTAGGATTCTTAATAACTTTGAATTTTCTCTTCAATTATTGAAGATGATCAAAGAGAATGGGTCATCAAGAGAATGAAAAATCAATTCTCTAATTGTGAGTGAGAGTACATATTATGCCTCACAGATTCCTCTATTTATCTATAGGCTTTCGACTACTTGAAGAGAGAACCAAAGAAGAATATAACCAGTTTCAATATGGTTGTGACACTGGTCATCTCATGACTTGGCACAAGTTAGTGTTAAATTTATCTTACAAAATGCCTTGGCCAAAGACTAAGAATAATCATTCCATTAAATTTATCTTATTATGAAATTTCTTATTTCTTTGATCTACTTAAAACACATGGATTCCTCCTTGAAGATGGAGTTCCCAAACTGCTTGATCTTTATTTTACATTTGAGTCTAGAATCTTCTCAAGATTTAGAATTAATGTCATAAGACGTCTCAAAGTTTCACATCATTCCTAATGACAGTGTTTTAAAGGAATGATAACTCCAGTGGTTCAATCAGTGCATTGTATCTGCACTAATACATTAATCCGAAATCACTACTTTACAAGATCAAAATAGATCATCATGATTGATGTCTTACAGTCTTATCAAATGAAATGTCCAATTTCATTGCTGATTATGAACATTAAATTGTAAACTATAAGGCTTTTGGTTTAAGATATATTATGTGATAATGTCATTACATAAACCATAAACCATATTTAATACAATATATGGACCATTTACATGTAAAATATGTTATATGCCTAATGCTCATAAGTCATAAATATATATTAGTGAATAAACAACCTTATTCAATTTAAATCAAAATGTCTTACAGAATAATTGAGATTTATCACTGTATCCCTAACAACATATTGTTCCTTATATATATGTGCATTTCTTTTAAAATTAAAGAATTTTGTGTAATAATTATAATTTTCTTTTAAAATTAATATATGATTTTGTGGTCATGAATGAATAGGCAAATCAATCTTATTTGTAGAACAAGATTCTCTCTAGTTTAAATGTTTAAATGAACGGGATAGTATCCAGTTAGTTATACTTGAAAGATATTTTTGTCTTTTTACTTTTTAATGAAACAAAAATACCCTCACTATAAGTAACTGAATAATCTCTAATTCAAATTAACTTAGAACATCTAATTCTTCGGTATCACATTCATTATACTGTTTACCAAGCACGTACATAGACATAATAATAAGGTGCAATGAATCCCAATGACAAAAGTTAGGCTGCTTGGGAATTGATTACTTAGGGTGATGCTAAAGAGAACATGCACGCCAGCATTCTTTGTATCATGACCCGATTAGTTGAGACCCATCTCAACCTCTGTCCCACCACATGATCTGTCAGTGTGAGGGCCACGTATACAGTATGGGAGCTGGAATACATTAATGCAGTTGCACTCATAAAATATATTATTTGGAGCGATGATATACGTCACTCTGAGCATCATGCACACCCGTGTTTATTATTATTATTTTTTTAATTAAAATATTAAATTATATGAGTGTGCATGACTGTCCATATACGCACGTATGGTGTATATCATCACTCCTATTATTTGTAAAAAATAATCATGCATTTATTTATTCATTTGCATGTGAAACTAGTCTCTGTCATGTTTTAAAGTAATGCAAAATTTGTATACACACCAATGGGAAACATGAAGCCTCATTGAATTTAGCAAGAAATTTCACTTGGAAGCATCCCACCCCCATTAATTTAAATTTGCTAGGAGTTCTGTATCTACCTCTCGTGAGACTACCCATACAAAATTATTTATTTATTTATTTTTAAATATTAATCATAAGATTTTAGCATAACAATCATAGTCAGATCTACAAAAATAATTGGTTTACTCTTTTGATGAATCATTGTATAGAAAGATGCTTGTGTCGATTAAGAAAGTAACTAAATATTTTGCACATGCTAACCCAGTCTTATCCCATCATAACGAGTCCTTCTCAAGCGATGGAGTTCATAAAACTCCCAAAAAAAAAAACAAAAAAACAAAAAAAAAGGGTGTCTTCCGATAATTCCTTTATTTATTTATTTTCAGCTTTCTCCATTTTCACTCTAGTCTCAAATTCAATTTCAACTTTGCCTTTATCTCGGTTTTGCAAAGAACAACCTCAGTGGCCTCTTCGATTGATGTGCGAAAAAATAAAACTGGGTTTTGTTTTCAACACAAAATCAGATACAATTGAGCATTTTATTTCCAAACATGATTTCAGGATTTAAAATAGAGTAGTTTTATAAGTCTTTTTTTGTCACTCTAAAAATGATGTGCCTTTTAAAATTACAATTTGATTAAAATTTAATAGTGATCAATTATAAGCAAAATGGTATATTTAAGAGCCATAACATCCATAGAGGGACATGAGAATTACACAATAAAACTTGTAGCATTACTCTTTAAAATGTTGTCTTTTGTGAAAAATGTCAAATTAGAATTTTACTCCTCCCAATTTTTTTTTATATTTTAGTTTTTCCCCTCTCCAAAACTCTAAATGCTAGCTCGGCCTCCGGATGGCGCTTGGTGACAACACTGGTTTTGGGATGGCTCAACCACCCATAAAATTACCCTTCTCTTTTAAAAAAATTCAGTTTATGTTTTTTGTTTTATTTTTTTTTTCAAATTTATTAGAATATTTTTTGTCCTAACAAAAATTTGTAAGGTCATCATTATTATTATTATTATTATTTTTTGTACATTGACGATCACATTAACATTGATGTGGTAGCTCGAAAATAATGTGTACTTTTTTCTTATTCATTGATTTGGACATTTCAATATGCCTTTTTGGCTTCGAAACGAAACTATTCAGCCTCGACGGGTAGGTAACGAAAAGCGGTTGCCGCCTTGCCGGCTATTTCCACGTATTATTGCATAAGCTAAAATTATTATTATTTTTATTTATGATAAGAAAAAATAAAATAAAATAAATTAAAACCATAGTATAAAACGCCTGGAAAGATCCAGCCTTCTATTT
Source organism: Corylus avellana (assembly GCF_901000735.1). Lineage (NCBI taxonomy): Eukaryota > Viridiplantae > Streptophyta > Magnoliopsida > Fagales > Betulaceae > Corylus > Corylus avellana. The sequence goes on along the minus strand of NC_081544.1, from coordinate 10,070,841 downwards.
TTCTTCCCCGGCCATTTGTTTGTTCGTGAGAGAAAAATGAAACCTCATGTCGTCTGCGTTCCGCTTCCATTTCAGGGTCACATAAACCCGATGCTGAAGGTGGCCAAACTCCTCCACCACAAAGGCTTCCACGTCACTTTTGTCAACACCCATTACAACCACACACGCTTGCTCAGATCCAGAGGCCCCAACTCCCTCAACGGCCTGCCAGACTTCCGCTTTGAAAGTATCCCCGACGGCCTCCCGCCTTCTGACGCCGACGTCAGCCAAGACATCCCCGCTCTTTGCGATTCCACCTCAAAGACTTGCCTCGTCCCACTCCGCAACCTCCTCTCCAAACTCAACGACTCTTCCTCTTCCAACGCGCCGCCTGTGACGTGTATCGTCTCCGATGGTTCCATGACATTCACTCTCGAAGCTGCTGAAGAATTTGGAATTCCAAATGTTCTTTTCTGGACGCCTAGCGCCTGCTGCTCCTTGGCCTTTTTGCATTTCCGCCATCTTGTTGAACGCGGTTTAATTCCCCTTAAAGGTACGTAATATTTAAGTGTATTTATATATCCAGCTATACGTCGGCGTTTAATATATAGCTTGTTTTCATTTGATTCACAGATGCAAGCCATCTAACAAATGGGTATCTAGAAACCACAATGATCGATTGGATTCCTGGGATGAAAAGCATCCGTCTGAGTGATTGTCCAACCTTCATTAGAACTACAGATGAGAAAGACTTCTTGCTCAACTTCATCATCACTGAAGTGGAGAGAGCTTCAAAAGCTTCAGCTATCATTTTCAACACGTTTGACGCCTTTGAACATGATGTTTTGGAGGGTATTTCCTCTTTGCTTCCTCGCACCTACACCATCGGTCCACTTCCATTGCTTGCTGACCAGATCAAAGATCAACGGCTGAAATCAATAGCCTCCAATTTATGGAAAGAAGAGCCGGGGTGTGTGGATTGGCTAAATTCAAAACAACCCAACACCGTAGTGTACGTGAATTTCGGCAGCATAACGGTCATGACGCCGCAACAACTAATTGAGTTTGCTTGGGGACTTGCCAACACCGAGAAACCCTTCTTGTGGATTATAAGGCCTGATCTTGTCACCGGCGATTCAGCCCTTCTTCCTCCCGAGTTTCTTACAGAAACGAAAGATAGAGGCATGTTAGCAAGTTGGTGTGCTCAAGAAGAAATCCTCAAGCACCCGTCGATCGGAGGATTTTTGACGCATAGCGGGTGGAATTCAACGATCGAAAGCGTGTGCGGCGGAGTGCCGATCATCTCCTGGCCCTTCTTTGCCGACCAACAAATAAACTGCCTGTATTCTTGCACCGAATGGGGCATTGGGATGGAGATAGATAATGAAGTTGAGAGAGATGCTGTTGAGAAGCTTGTGAGGGAGTTAATGGAGGGTGATAAGGGTAAAGAAATGAAGAGGAAGGTAATGGAGTGGAAGAATAAGGCAGAAGAGGCTGCCAAGCCTGGTGGTTCTTCTTACCGGAACTTGGAGAAGTTGATTGCCGATGTTCTCCTCGCCGGAAATGTTTAAACCAAACAAAGAAGAAGCAGATTGACTCGATCTCTTGGTTTTATCCACTCTTCTCTTGTCTTTTTATTCGTAGAAAGTCCACTCCCTCATTCGTTGCAATAATTCCAAGTGTGTGTTTTGATAAAATTAATATTCTACTCTACATTGGCATTGTTGTTTACGTAGTAAATTTTGTCATTTGTGTGGTCTGTTTGTCAAAATATCTTAATAGCCCCAGTATTATTTTTTAAAAAAAATTCAACTTCCCAATATTTTTATTGTTTATCACATTAATAATTTTCAACTACTATTTAAATAAAAAAAAATTACAATAAATTTTTATTTATTTATTTAATGTTTTTTTTTTTCCTTTTCATACCAAACATTTTTACTTTTTTATACATCAATCAAATTTTGTTACAATAAAAATGCTCAAAGCCTTTGCCAAGCAAGCTGCACTTATATTTTTCAAGTCTTCCGGTTGATTAAGGTAGCACAGAGTATTTATCGCTTTTCCTAAGTTATGGATACACTAAATTGAGAATTTTTTTTTTAAGCATAAGGGAGTGGCTGGAAATGCGATAAAAGTTTATGGAGTCAACTGAAGTTTTTCATATATATTACGACAAAAATACCTTTAAAAGGAAAAAAAAAATGTTAAAAATTACATTTTTATTTTATAATACAAACGGGATAATCTGAATGAACTCTTAATTAAAATAAAAATATAACACTCAACTTTACTCAAGTTTCATGATGCGAAGCTCCATTCAATTTCTCTGTCTTAGGCAAGCATGAGGGATTGACCTCTATTCTTATCACAATGCATGATTTTTGAAGTCTATAGATTGAACAATTACTATGCAGTCTATCATAACTTATGAATAAGTTGTTTCGACAAGTTGCTTTAGCACAATGACTACTGTCTATTGAAAAGGATATTGGATGGATTGAGCAATTACTGCATAGCCTATTTTTACTTCTCAATAAATTGTTTTGCCTAATTGCTTTAGCACAATGACTAATGTCTACTGAAAAGGATATTGGATGGATTGAGCAATTAGTGCACAGCCTGTCTTGACTTCTCACTAAGTTGTTTCAGCTAGTCGCTTTAGCACAATGACTACTGTCTACTGAAAAGGATATTAGATGGATTGAGCAATTACTGCACAGCCTATCTTAACTTCTCAATAAGTTGTTTCGGCTAGTTGCTTTAGCACAATGACTACTGTCTACTGAAAAGGATATTGGATGAATTGAGCAATTACTACACAAACTATCTTGACTTCTCAATAAGTTGTTTCGGCTAGTTGCTTTAGCACAATGACTACTGTCTATTGAAAAGGATATTGGATGGATTGAGCAGTAAGGATGGATTGAGCAATTATTGCACAGCCTATCTTGACTTCTCAATAAGTTGTTTTGGCTAGTTGCTTTAGCACAATGACTACTGTCTATTGAAAAGGATATTGGATGGATTGAGCAATTACTACACAGCCTATCTTGAGTTCTCAATAAGTTGTTTTAGTTAGTTGCTTTAGCACAATGACTACTGTCTACTGAAAATGATATTGGATGGAGTGAGCAATTATTGCACAGCCTATCTTAACTTTTCAATAAGTTGTTTCGGCTAGTTGCTTTAGCACAATGACTACTGAAAAGGATATTTGATGGATTGAGCAATTTTTGCACGGCTTATCTTGACTTCTCAATAAGTTGTTTCAGCTATTTGCTTTAGCACAATGACTACTGAAATAAAATTAAAATACTAATTATTTAATTAAATAATTTATCTCACTATTTATTATCTTTGGAAATATGTTCCATCCATTATATCTTATTAAATTACAAGGTAAAATTATTTTTCAAAGTTTAAAGGATCTATGCTTTCGGGTCAAAAATTTATGGCCTAAACAGCCCATTGTGGCTTTCTGCCTCCATTTCCCCAAAATTATTTATCCATTCTTTAATTTGACCAAAATAAATCACTTTTCCCATTGTGTCTGATTTCTTACCAGAGGCCCCCACCTCCCAGCAGTAAAAACAACCCTAAAATTCCTACTTCTTTGGAAACCGTAATAATTACTGAACGATGTCAAAATTAAAGTGGCACAAAAAAATATTTACCCACTGACATTACTGATGCACAACACGAGACATTGTCATTACTGATCCACCTTATTATCTGTTTACTGTAGAGTAATGCTTCGGACCATTGTTTAAAACTTTTGTTGTCTTTAAAGCTGCCCATTGCGATGGAAAGAGGACCAGAAAGTTTCCTCAGGATGGTTGTGTTTCATTGGAATTAGGGCAATCATGTTGCCTCTGATCAAGATGGAATCAAAAAGTGCCCATTGTGATGGAAAGAGGACCAAAAAGTGTCGTCATCATGTTGGTTGTGGAATTAGGGCAATCATGCTGCCTCTGATCGAGACTTTACTGAAAGACCGTGTAAAACAAGAAGACTTTTATACGATGCAATACACTCGTAGCTCTACGGATTACAGGCTTGCTTGAGAGGTATGGGAATTGGGAAATAGATGAGCCAAATGAGCCAAATATCTTATTTGGGTTAAATGAGCCAAATTTCAAGCTTTTTTTTTTTTTTTTTTTTTCTCTTTGAACTTTAATATTTAAAAATTTATAATGTACTTTTCTAATATTTCAAAAATTTGCAATTGAAGCCCCCCATTACTTTTTTTTTTTTGAAAAATTTAGCTTCTATCATTTCATTCTCAAAAAAGATCAACATACATTCAGAGCAGATTTCTCTGCGTCAATAATCTTCCTCAAACAATCTGGGATTTCAGAGGTCCACTTCCTATCTAACACCTGCGTCGTAGCTAGTCTTGCCAAAGCATGAGCAGCTTGATTACAAGCTCTATTGGCATAAAGCAGTTTCGAAGCAGGGAAGTACTTGAGCAAGGCACGTAAGTTGTCAATTAAGTGGCCCCTTCTACTCCAATCTGCAGCTTCACATTCCACGGCCTCGACTACCACCTTTGCATCCCCTTCCAACTCAACCTGCGTGAGATCCATCTCACGTGCCATTTGGATAGCCAAGATAGTTGCCAGCGCTTCAGCAGCCGTTGGCTCGAGAATGCCAACACGCGTACTGCTCAACGCTGCCTGCACCGCCCCCTTGTGATCCCGAATGATAACTCCCATCCCTATCCTCCCCGTTTGCTTCCCAGCGGCCGCGTCCCAGTTCACCTTATACCAGCCTTGTTACGGTGCCGTCCACTTCCCCAGAAAAAGCTTGCCCTTCTGGAACACAGGTCCGAGATGTCCCTGTTTGAGCCTGAGAGAAATCCTGCAAAGCAGCTACTGCTTTCATGACAATGGTATTAGGAGAGGAAAAGGAGCCCTCATGCAGAAATTCATTCCTCCTTAGCCATATCCTTCGAGCAGTGAGAATGAAGATCTGGAACTCCTCCACATCACATTTCCGCAACATTTCTTTTGCAACCCGCAAGAATTCCAATTCACCCAAAGAGCTTTTTTGAAATTTAATATAGCCCCCACTCCATACATCCTGTGCTAATGGACATTGCCACAGAATATGATAAATTGTCTCAGCTTCCAGTCCACAAATGGGGCAGCTTGGGTCTGAGATCACCTTCCTCCGAAACAACTTATCCCGTGTAGGTAAAATATCTTGACAAGCCCGCCAGAACCATACCTTCTCCACATGTGGAATTTGTAATTTCCAGAAACTTTTCCAGACCGTACTGTTATTTTGCTGAGAAGAACACTCCACCATCTACGAACATTCCAATTCTTTTTGAATATGGTATGAGCTCATGACCGAAAAAATACCCCTTTCGGTACCCCTCCAGATTAGCTTATCTTCCAGATTAGTGCAACTAATAGGAATGGATTGTATCATGCTTTTCTCCTCTGCCGAGAATAATTGAGTCAATAAATCTTGCTTCCATACATGCCCATTTTCGTTGCTTTTTTTTTTTTTTTTCTCTATCTACCCAAGTGCGCATTTTTTTTATTTATTTTTTTCCATTCCCAATCCTCCATACCAGACCCTCCCTCATTAGTGTATATGAGCTTTGAATACTCCACCAAGCAAAAGATGGCTTTTTTCGTAATGGAGCTTCAATGATCCAGCAATCCAGATAGTATTTTGCTTTCATGATTCGTGCGACTAAACTGTCTGGCATAGTCCACATCCTACAAACTTGCTTTGCCAAGAGTTCTTTGTTGAAACAAGCAAGATCATGGAAACCCATTCCTCCCCCAGCCTTTGAGACCCCTATTTTGCTCCAGCTCATCCATGCGATTTTTCTATCATTTTCCTTATGACCCTACCAAAACCTTTTAATAAGAGAATTTATCTCTGAGCGCAAAGATTTTGGAAGAAGAAAAACACTCATGCAATAAGAAATAATGGCTTGAATTACCACCGCCTTTAGGAGAATTTCCTTTCCAGCCTGGGAAAGAAATCTTAATTTCCAATCCTGAAGTCGTTTCCGCATCTGCTTCGTAATACCCTTAAAAGCTTTCATCCAGGAATGACCCACCAAGGCTGGTAACCCTAGATATTTGTCATATCTATGTGTAGTTGGAATGCCTGCAAACTCCAAAATGATTTCCTTCTCAACCACTAGGGTATTTCTACTGAAAAAATAGAGGTCTTATTAGTATTCATTTTTTGACCCGATGCCTCCTCATATTTTTGCAAAATGGCCGATAAGTTGCTCCATGGTGCTAGAGTGGTCTTGCAAAATAATAAACTGTCATCTGCAAAAAAGAGATGGCTAATCTTTGGGCCCCTCTTCGAAGTAGGCACCCCTGATAAGAACCCTTCCTTATTTGCATCAGTCACCATAGAACTCAAGACCTAAGCACAAATAAGAAAAAGGTAGGGGGAAAATTGGATCTCCTTCCTGATACCCCTCATGGGGGTTATATGCCCACATGGTTCTCCATTGATCAAAAGCGCATAGTGGACCGAAGTGACACACATCATCACTAGTCGGATCCAACGCTCATCAAACCCCATTTTTCCCATTACCGCCTCCAAGAATCTCCATTCTACCCTGTCATATGCCTTACTCATGTCTATTTTAATGGTCATAAAACATTTTTTTCCTCGCATTCTGGTATGCATCGTATGGAGGGTTTCATAAGCCGCCAAAATATTATCCGTAATCAATCTCCCCGGAATAAAGGCACTTTGAGTGGATGAAATAATATGAGGAAGAACCTTTTTAAGCCTATTAGTTAATACCTTGGAGATAAGCTTGTACAATACAGTACAAAGACTTATAGGTCGGAACTCAGTCACACATTCCGAATTATTTGTCTTAGGAATAAGAGCAATATAAGTCAAATTCAGATTAGGCAGCATACATCGAGAATTGAGAATATCAAGGATACCTCTACATACCTCCTCTCCTATAATTGCCCAATTCTGTTGAAAGAAGCAAGCATTCATCCCATCCGGTTCGAGGGCTTTGAGTGGCACCATTTGGTGTAGAGCTTTGCTAATTTCCTCTGTAGTAAAATCCTCTATAAGTTCGGCATTCATGCTTACCTAGACACGAACATCTATATGTTGCAAACACTGACCCATGTCACCTTCACTACCAGCAGAGAACAAATCAGTATAGTAATCAACAAAAGCCTTGCCCACCCCTTTTGGCGAATCCCACCACTGCCCTTGTGCATCCTTTATTCGATCAATTATATTTTTTCTCCTCCTAGAATTGACACAAGCATGGAAATATTTAGTATTCCTATCTCCATGCTTGAGCCAATCTGCTTTAGCCCTTGTCGCCACCATAAGTCATCTTTGTCTAGTTGAATTTGGATGTCACGCTTGAGCTTTGAAATTTCCTCATCATTACCCATATCATCATGTCCCTGCAACTCAGCTAAGTGCTCCCTCAACTATGAAATATGCCCAGGCTTGGGTTCTTGCAATTTATTCTTCCATTGTATAAGACTTTGCACACATGCAAAGAGTTTACTTCCCAAACGGTCCCACCTCCTGATTTCCACCAATGGTTGCTTCCAGACCATATTAATCACATCCTGGTACCCAATTTCCAAAGCCCATCCAGCTTCATAACGAAAACGATTACTCTGTTTAATCTTCCAACCATTTTTTTTTAGTCTCAATACTAGCGGAGCATGGTCTAAAGAAACAATTGCTTCCACTGCCACCACAGCCTCAGGGAAATAGGTCCTCCATTCCATGTTTATGACTCCTCTATCAAGCCGCTCCTTTATGAACACCCTCCCCTCTCTACAATTGCAACATGTATATTTTGAGCCATAAAAGCCTAGGTCAGACAAAGTTGCATTACTCCAGAGTTTGTTGGAAAGCTATCATATCCTTTCTCCACCCTCCCCCCCCCCCCCCCCCATTTTTCGGTCCCATTGACAACCTCATTGAAATCGCCAATACACAACCATGGGAGAGGGTCATGCCGAGCTAGGTACTTTAATAAAACCCACGCCTCATGTCTCTTGGCAGTTTCGGGATGGGCATAAAACCCCGTGAATTTCCAAAATAACTCTGCTTTGGGTCTGTTTAATTTATTATGGCATTGATATGCCTACGGCTGAAATTTTGGACTTCAACCTTTGCATCTTCCCCCCATAATATCCCCAAACCTCTACTCCTCCATATGCAATCTACCACGAACATGTTAGAGAGGCCCAATTTGATTCTAATATTCTCCATTTTTTTCTTTCACATCTTGGTTTCCATGAGGGAAACCAAGTCGGGTTTCTTATCCCTCACCATCCGGCAAAGGTCTTGAATTGTCCAGAGGTTTCCAAGCCCCCGGCAATTCCAACTGAAAATAATCATAGCGGTCGGCGGGGCTGAAAGTTAGCCTCCGCCAATCCCGATCCATCTGTCAGCTCACTGCAAGGCCCTCTGTTACTAATTTCTATCTGAGTGGACAGAAATCATCCCACGTGTGTCTCACATAAAATTTCTATGCCTTCTTTTCCAATTTTGCTCTCATTAAACCTCACAATTTAAGGGAGGATTGAAGATAAACAACTTTAGAGAGGGAATTTGGAGGCTACTTCCAGAAGCTTTTCGGTTTCTTCTTTCCCTTTTATTTTTAGTCTTTATCTTAATTATGTGTAACTAACTCTTTAGTTAGGGGCTAGATTGAAGCCTTAATCATGTCCTTTTAGGATTTCAATATTGGCGCCTTTGCTACAATCATATTTTGGTGTATTTAACTTGATTATTTCCTACTTAATTGAATTCCTCATATAAATGTGTCTGATCAACATATACATATGGTATGGATTAGTTATTTAAGTCAATTTAGATAACCGAGTCCTGGGCTTAATAGAGTGAAAAAAATATACCTTTGCGGGTTCTTAGGGTTATCAACATGGAGAACCGAGAGTATACACTCATGTCCTAGGCCTCATGTGTTTGTCGATTTTTACAAATTTATTATTTCTTAAAGAACAACTTAGTATATACTCATGCTAAATCCTTTGAGAAAGAAAAGAGTTAGAGTGTACACCCATGCTTAATTCGTTGCTTAGGGAGATCAATAGCTTAAGGAGTATACTCCCATGCCCTAAGGTTGTCAAACATTAAATATACCGGTATGATTGGCGCATTGACATATTGTTATCTTAATTAGTCTGATTAGTGGTGGATGTCGAAACCCTAACACTTTTATTTATCTTTATTTCTTTTCAACATATCAATACCAATTTTGTGACAATTTTGTTATTTTAATTTAGAAAAACAATTCTATACAAAATCATCAATTCTCGTGAGAATGATCTCGTACTTGCACCTTATTCTATTGTTTTGACCTTGTGCACTTATGAGTTAAAACATAGCAAATACTATCTATTAATTTAGGTAGTATTTGTCACAACATGTGTTGAGTTGATGGCAATGTTGGAGGAAAATCAACCATAACTTAAGGAGTTGGATTTGCAGCCCAGGTCAGCAGGGATAGGCTGGTGTTGTAGTCTACTAATGTGTGCAGAAGTGGGGAGCAAGTTTCCATGAATTGAGGAAGAAAAGTTGTTGTGATGTGAAGTCCTTCTAGTAGCTGCTATAGGAGTCAAGGTTGCATGAAAACTATGGTGTTTGTCACGTGTATTAGATAGAGTTTCTTGATTATCCTTGGACTTCATTTAATCTTCTGGATTACTCTTAACACCCCCCCCCCCCCCGCGCAAACTCATGGGAGGGAGGACCCTGAGTTGTCCCTGAGAAAGCAGAACCTTGCAGCAGTGTGACCCTTGGTGAAGATATGTGCAACTTAGTCAAGAGTGGAGAGATAATGAATTTGAATGGCACAGTTGAGCACTTTCTCATGGACAAAGTGGACATCTACCTCAATATGTTTGGTGCGTGCATGAAAGACTTGATTAAAGGCCAAAGCAACAGCTCCTGAGTTGTCACACTGGAGAATGGGAGGAGAAGGGAGACCGATGTGGAGTTGATTGAGTAGCATGCGAAGCCAGAACATTTCAGCTATTGCAAGGGAAAGTGAACAATATTCTGCCTCAGTACTAGACCTAGAGACAACATGCTACTTCTTGGCTAACCAGGAGATTAAATTTGGGCCAAAGAAAATACAAAAGCTAGTGGTGGATCTTCTGTCATCAGGGTTACCAACCCAATCAAAATCATAGTAGGTGGTGATGGTAAGAGGACCTTTGCCTTACTGAAGACCAAAATGAACAGAACCCTTGAGATATCTGAGGACTCATTTGGCTACTGTGAGATGAACTGAAGTTGGAGCATACTTGTATTGGCAAAGTTGGTTTACTGAGTATGCAATGTCTAGTCTGGTGAAAGTCACATACTGCACAACACCTACAATATGTCTGTATTTATTAGCGTTAGAGAGAGGATCTCCACCAAACTTGGACATCTTGGAACCAGCACTGAAGGGAGCTGAATATGGTTTACATTCTGTCATCTGAGCTCTGTCAAGAACATCGAGAATGTACTTGGATTGTCAAAGATGAAGGCTTGTAGAGTCCCGAGTGGCTTGAATTCCAAGAAAGTAAGTGATGGAACCAAGGTCTTTCATAGCAAAGTCAGCCTGGAACTTGCTGATAATGATAGTAAGAGTTGCTGAGTGATTGCTTGTGAGAATGATGTCATCCACATAGACTAGAAGAAAGATGTGGATAGGTCCAGCATGATAAGTAAAGAGGGAGGGATCAACTTATGAACCAGAGAAGCCTATATCCAGCAAGGCCTGGGAGAGACGAATGAACCAGGCTCTAGGTGCCTGCTTTAAGACATAGAGAGACTTACTCAATTTGCAGACATGATCAGGGTATAAAGGATGAACAAAACCTGGAGGTTGCTCCATGTACACCTCCTCATTCAATATGCCATGAAGGAAGGCATTTGAAACATCAAGTTGTTTGATATTCCAATCGAATTGGACTGCCAAAGCCAAACGAATGGTGGCAGGTTTCACAACACGACTGAAGGTCTCATAGTAGTCCACACCATTCAACTGATCAAATCCTTTAGGAACTAAACGTGCCTTGAATCTGTCCACAGTGCCATCTAGTCTTTGTTTGATTTTCAAGACCCATTTGTTTCTGACCACATTTTGATGAGAAGGCCTAGGGTAGAGGGTCCAGGTTTGATTGGAGAGAAGAGCATTATACTCAAGAGATATGGCATCCTTCCATTATGGTTTGGTAGTAGCTTTTTTCTAAGTGGATGGTTCTTGAACTCTCCCAGCTCCACTGCCCACTTAACTAATCGCCCCGAACAGTCAGGCTTGTGGAGGATCTGCTTCAAAGGGTAGTACGTAAGGACGTGAATTGTGTGAAATTGAAAATAAGGATGGAGCTTTCTCGCCGAGATGACCAGTGCGAATGCCAGTTGTTCGAACTTCATATATCTAGTTTCTGCTCAAGGGAGAGCTCTACTTGTGTAATAAATCGGCTGCTAGATTCTGGCATCTTCTCTAACCATGGTTGAGCTTTGTTGGGGATACCGCCAAATATTGGTACGAGGGTTTGCCTTTGTATGCTTGGCTGAGTAAGGGCAAGTTGACTAAGTATTCCTTGAGCTGCTCAAAACCCTGTCACATTTGTCCCCCCATTGAAAGCCTTTGCGAAGTATCTTGAAGAAGGGCAGACATTTGTTAGTGGCTCAGGAATGAACCTCATCAAGGCTGCAACTATACCGGTAAGTTGCTAGAGTTGCTTAGTGTTGCGCAGTGGCTGCATAGACACCATGAATCCTAGAAACTTACCTGAAGAGACCCCGAAGGCACACTTCATGGGGTTAAGCTTCATGCGATAATGTCTTAGGGTTCATAAGGTCTCCTTGAGGTCCACTACGTGTCTGGTGGCTTGCTGGCTTTTGACTAGCATGTCATCTATGTAGACTTCCACATTCTTTCCGATCTACTCCCTAAACATGTTATTGACCAACCGTTGGTATGTGGCTCCTACATTCTTCAATCCAAAGGGTATCACCCAATAACAATAGAGTCCACAATCGGTCATGAAGGTTGTCTTCTCCTCCTCCAGCTAATCCATCTGAATCTAATTATATCCCGAGAACACATCCATAAATCTGAGCAACTCATGACCAGCGGTGGAGTCAACGAGCAAGTCTATTCTAGGAAAGGGGAAGCTATCTTTCAGGCATGCCTTGTTGAGATCTGTGAAGTCGACGCACATTCTACACTTCCCACTCGCTTTCTTCACCATGACCACATTGGATATCCATGACGGATATTGGACGTCCCTAATAAGATCTACTTTGAGGAGCTTGTCAACCTCTTTCACTGCGGCTTGACTTCTTTTTGGCCCAGGGTATCTCTTTTTCTATATCACCGGTTTAGAGTTTGGGTTTACATTCAGGTGGTGGGTGATGATTGAGGGGTCAATTCTGGGCATGTTCTCATGTGTCCTATGGAAGACGTCCAAATTTTCTTGCAGAAAGCAGACTAAGTTTGCCTTGATCGGTTATGCCAACTAGGACCCTATCTTTAGGGTTCTCTCTAGTTCGTTGATCGGAAGCTCGACCAACTCTTATACGGGTTCGCCATGCCTTAACATTCTCTCATTGCGGACCTCTATCACGATGGAGAGAGCTTCCTTCATACGGGGTTCCTTCAGGGTTGCATTGTTATAGACCTGCGCTATCTCTTGATTTCCTCTTACCACTCCGACACCATGTTCGGTTGGAAACTTCATGGCTAGGTGAACCATTGATACCACCGCTCTGAGAGCATTCAATGTAGGTCATCCCAGTATGACGTTATACAGAGACTGTTTGTCTAAAACAAGGAAGTTGACCATTACCGTCACCTGCTGGGGCTCGGCACCTGTGGAAACTGGTAAAGAAATTACTTTGGCAGGTCTTACTATTTCCTGCCTAAAGCCCACAAGCGGGGTCGTCATAGGGTTCACTCTATTCATGTTGATCTCATCCTCTTAAAAGTGGCCATGTACAATATGTTCGCCGAGCTACCTGTATCAATCAGTATTCTATGAATGTTATAATTAGAGATGAGGAGGGTTACCACTAGAGCGTTGTTGTGAAGGAAAAAGACCCCGCATAAGTCCTCATCCGTGAAAGATACTGGGAGCGACTCTTTTCTTTCGGACTTGGAACTTCGTTCGAGGGACAATACCTCCCCTGATACCAACCTCCTAGCATGGGTCCTCATAAGGACCTAGATTCACTCCCACTACGAACCCTCCTGCTATGGTGTCGATCACTCCCACTACTCTCTACATTCGTGGGATGTTCTGTCCTCAATTCTCCGACCTCTCTCTGCATGCTCTGTCTTAATGTCTATCGTTCTCGAAGTCTGCGTGGATCTTCTCATCCTCCTTTGAGGAATCGCGACCTTTGTATCCGTGTAATTGGCCCTGAACTCTATACCTCCCCCTATCCGAGTGCCTGGGAGGGTGGTCCTTGTGGTCATTATTCCTTCTATCATGTCTTTGATTTTCTTAACTCTACAACTCCTGCCTTTGACTCCTGTCTTGTTTCTTTGGGCCTCTCTCCTCGATCCGAGGATTTTCATTTGCGCATTGAAGGGCCTGTTGTCTTTGTCCTGCCATGAATCTGGCTAACTACCCGTTTTTAATGAGCTTCTCGATCTCCATCCATAACGTGATACAATTTTTGGTATGGTGGCCATGGTCCTAATGGAATTTGCATTGGCGGGGGACGTGTTACTTCTGGTAGCACGTAGATCTCATGCCAAATCTCCCTCAGGTTGGCATCCAAAGGGGTGAAGTTGAATTCCTTCTGAATAGTGTCCTTCTTCCTATCCTTTTTTTTTTCTCTTTCTTGGGTTGGGACTCAGTTGGAGGGGCTTCTATTTTCACACTCCCTAATTGTCTTTGTCTTTCGCTTGCTACCGTGAGGGCCCATATTGTTTCTTCCCCATTGATGTACTCTGCTACTTTATCCATAAACTCTTGGAGGGTCGCGGGTGGTCGTCGTGCTATTTCTATTGCTAGAGAGCTTGAAGGGTGGACTTTGTTCATGAGAGCCATTAACACCAAATCACCAAGTGCATCTTCTACTTCCAATTTCTCTCTATTGAAGCGATCTACATAATCTTTCATGGACTCGGCATCTTTCTGTTGGATGGTTATCAAGTACGTTATTGGCATTCTCTGTTTTTGCGTGGACATGAACTGGTCGAAGAACATTTTTGCCAAGCCCGTGAAGCTATCGATTGAGTTTCGAGGGAGAATGTTGAACCATCCGCGAGCGGTCCCCTTCAACGAGAGAGGAAATGCATGGTAGGTGATCTCATCAGGGGTCGAGTGTAAAGTGACATGGGTGCAGAATGTTTCAAGGTTCTCCATGTGATCAATGCTACCATCATATCGGGCGACATTGGGGACCTTAAACTTTCCGGGTAAAAGGTAATTTAACACCCACTAGGTAAATGGCAAGTTCATGCTTTAGAGGACATCTTCCACCATTGTGTGCTTCCCTTGTACTTGGCGAGCCATCTCCTTGCACTCGCTTTTCAGTTCGTGGTACAGTAACCTTAGATCTTCTCCTGGTGGTTCCCCACGGTGCCCCCCATGGTGATGTTCTTTATAAGCATCGTACTCCTCATGCACCCCTCGCTTATCATGGGGTTCTACCTCCGGATGAATAGATCTTCCACCCTGCTCGTACATGCCTATATACTCTCTTCTAAAGTGTTCTTCATAGCCTTCGTAGGATCCTTCTCCATAGTAACTAGGCATGTAGTCGTTCTCGCAATATTCTCTTCCAACGTTATCCTCGTGCTGGTTCACATATCTGTAGCTATCCTCGAGGCGGACTCGTTCATTCTCGCTGTGATAGTGACTGCCGCCATAATACCGGTAGTCCAATACATAGTAGATGTGGCCGTGTGGACCATCCTCGTAGTTTTCCCCCTTGGGGGCTTCCTCATAGTAATACTCATTCCACATGTAATAGGCTTATGGTATTGCCCCCATCTTGTAGGCGTCATAGGGATGCGCCTCTTTTTCAGTATTCGATTGAGGTGGGTCGCTCTGCATTTCTACTCCTCGCTGTTCGGGCGGAGGGCCTTGGAGGTGAGCATGTCATTCCAATTCTTCATTCCAGAGGGGAGATTTCGAGCATACTCCCGCTCCTGCTCTAGCTGCGAGGCTAGGTAGATTAGCTGGGATTTTGGACGATCCTGCTTCGTTGTGGCGTCGAGACCTCATTTGGGATATGGTTGGACTTCCGGGGGGGTTTAAAGGCCTGACGAGTGTGAAGACATTGGTCACCGTACGTGTTGGTGGGGAGTTGATAAGTGATAAAATAGTCATATTTTATCCCCTTAATTTACATATGTTAGGCTCTTAGTTTTGTTATTATTTTATGTTTTGCTTCATTTTTGTGTTTTATGTCTTTTTATAGGCTTTTGAAGAAAATGAAGCATTTCTGGAAAACTCATACTTAAAGGGCATTTTTGGGAAAATCTGGAGGTTGAGATCAAGCACATGCAGACTAGGCTCGAGCAAAGCATGCGCTTGAGCACACATACAACTAAGCTCAAGTGCATCAGCGCTCGAGCGCAAGAAAACGAGCGAGTGCAGCAGCGCTCGCACGCACAAGAAGAAGGCTCGAGCACATCAGCACTCGAGCACACATAGGCAAGGATTGAGCGCAGGGTTGCGCTCGAGCGCACCGCACCTGGGATCGAGCGTATTCATGCACTGAAGAAAAAGCAGATGCGGCCAAGACTCCTTTTTCAACCCAAATTTGGTTTTCAAAGTCCTACTTGTACTAGGAAATAAAACTCCGATTTTATTAGGTTTTCTAGGGCTTCTATATTTTCCTAAGCCTATAAATAGACAGCCTCTAGAAAAATGTGCGGAGAAGCAAACACAAGCTCTGGAAAAGAACTGAACACTAGATCAAGAGGAGTTTGGGTTTTTCTTCTCTTCCCCTTTTATTTTTGTTATGTAATTAGTAATTTAATTAGGGCTAGCTTGAAGCCCTAATCATGTTTGTTTAGGATTGCAATATTGGCGCCTTTGCTACAATTACCTTTTGGATGTTTAATTTGATTACTTCCTTTTTACTTGAATTTTTCATATGAATGTGTTTGATCATATGCATGTGCTTGGATTTATGTTATTTAAGTCAATTTGGATGGTCGAGTCCTGAGCTTAATAAAATAACAAAAGAACCCCATCACAGGTTCTTGGGCTAATCAACATGGCGAACCGGGAGTAGATACCATGTCCTAGGTCTTGTGTGATTGACGATTTCCATAGATTTATGCTTCCTTAAAGAACAACTTAGTAGATACCATGCTAAATCCTTTGGGGAAGAAAAGAACTAGAGTAGATGCCATGCCTAGTTTATTGCTTAGGAAAATCAATAGCTTAAAGAGTAGATACCATGCCCTTAGGTTGACAAACATTGGATATCTAGAGATAATTGGAATATTGGCATTGTTAATCTTAATTAAGTATGGTTAGCGGTGGATTTCAAAACTCTAATCCTTTTTAGTCTTAAAATTTCTTTTATGTTATTTTTTTAGTTTAATTCAATCTGTGACAATGTTTTGAACTTATTAATTAAATAGGAAATTACTTCTAAGCATAATTTATCAATCCTCATGGGATTGATCTCGTATTTGCCTGCTATACTATCGTTTTGATCTTGGGCACTTGCGAGTAAAACGTAGCGAATATTCACCTATTAATTTAGGTGGGTATTTGTCACAACAAGTTTTTGGCGTCGTTGCCAGGGATTGCGTTAAATTATGTCTAGAAATTTTTTCCTTTAGTTTAATTTATTTATTTTTAAAAATTTTTTTAATTGAATTTTCTTTGTTTTTGTTTGTTTGTAATTCTGTTTTTTATTTTATTTTTCTTGTTTTTGTGTGAGTCGTTTCTGTTTCCATCCGTAACTCTGATATTTTATGTGGCAGTGCGATCTATCGCAAGTGCATTGCGATCGAGCGCATAACTGCCACACAGCACTATTGAGGCTGTTGTGAGTTCTTTATGTTTCGTTGTTGCGACAGTGTGCTCGAGCTCCCATTCTAGGGAGATTGAGCGCAGCTATACGATCGAGCGCACAGCTAGACAGCAATACTGAAGCTGCTGTTATGTCGAGTCTGTTTTTATTTTTCATTCTTTATGTAATCTGTTTGTGATTTTTGTTTTACTTTATTTTCTGTTTTTGTTCTTTAGTTTTTTATTTTTTATTTTATTTTGTTTTCAATTTTTGTTTTATTTAAAGTTTTTTTAACTTTTTTTTTTTTTTTGAGTCTGTTTCTAATCTGCAACAGTGCGATCGAACGCATGTGCTCTACGAGCGAGTACACCATTGCCAGACAGCAGCACTGAAGCTGTTGTAGCCGCTGTTCTATTTCTGTTCGCAGTAGTGCAATCGAGCGCATGTCTTTAGCGATCGAGCGCACCAAGCTGCTGTATTTCTATTTTGCGGTAGTGAGACTAAACACCCAATCAAAAGGATCGAGCGTAGCACTGCAATCGACCGCAAGTCCTCAGCAATCAAGCCCACTTCCAGCCAGCAGTGCTGAAGCTGCTGTAAATTCCAAATCTGATTGGTTTCTTTTTCATGCAGGGTCGTCAATCTCAAAATTTATCTATACAATACCAACCCTATGCACTTGAGCCCTCCATCAGGTTAGGGTACATGATCTCCTTCCAGGTTTTATTATCTCCATTGTTGTTCAATTTTTATTCTTTGATTATATTTTTACAACAATGTGTTGCACTTGACTGGTATTTGGTTGGAGTATTTACTTGTTTTAGGGACAGGTATTCTTGCAAGTTTAGGGGTATCCTATGAGCCATACCTAGTCTCACTAGTTTTCTCATCTCCCGGGTAAGATCTTTCCATGTTTTTCTACACATAGAGGACAATGTATAATTCAAGTTTGGGGGTATGGGGAACATATGTCTAAAACATTTTGAAACTTTTTATTTTTGTAAAAATTTTGAAAAAAAATGCATGTTCTTGATATTCCTGAGATTTTGGTTGATCTAGAAAACTATGATTTGAATTTCATCGCTGAGCTTAAAATGTTGAACACATGATTTGATAGCGAGAATTCAAAGTCTGGTTACTTACTTTTGACATTTGAGAATTCACTTGTTTTGATTTTAAATTGCCATGAACACATTAGCACAAAGTTTGTGAGGTATGACATGTGATTTTGATTGTGTATGTTTCAATGTCTTGGGTAAAGCTGGGTGGCTTGTTGGATAGATATTTTGGCATATATATATAAAAAAGAATAAAAGAAAAGAAAAGAAGAAAAAAGTTGATCATTGTGAGATTTTCACTAAGTAACTAGATCTCTTGCCTCATTAAGAAATGAATGTTCTCGTCAAAAGGTGATAATTTTGATTTGGTTAAATTCATGGCTGGTTTAGTTTCATAGCCTTTTTTACTCGAGTTAGTAAGTCCTTAAGTGTGTCTTTACACCTAATACCCTAAAACCATCTAGTTTGAGAGTCATTGGCTAAACACTCGTTACATGAGTCAATTAGAAAGCTTAAGGGAACTAAGCACTGCAGAGCCTGACCAAAAAGAATGAAAAGAAAGTTATGCCTTTGTTATTCATTCCGATGGGAGTCCTAGTGAACTTTGAGGTATTGAGTCATTGCACATTGGAAATATTTGGAAGCTTCATAATTATGTGTTAGTTCACTTTACACTAAATTGAACTTTGGATGCCTTAACTTGTCTTTTGTAAGTGATTAGACTTTGGAATTCCAATTCATTGTGAAGATAGAGTTTAGCTTTTTAAGCTTGGTAATGAATGAAAATCAGTGTTTTCAGTGATACTTCAACTTTTGGGATAACATAAATCTTGAATAATGTTTGTGGGTAGCATTTATGTTAAACCCTCACGAGACTTCACTCGTCCTACTAGAAATGCCTAGGGGTTTAAAAGGCTTGTTGCATACGCTAAATGCACATCCCACGAAAGAAAGATTTATATTTTTGCTTTTATGTTTTGTTTTTATTTTTAGTTTTGAATTGCTAAGGGACTAGCAATATATAAGTTTGAGGGTATGATAAGTGCTAAAATAGTCATATTTTAGCCCTTTAATTTACATATGTTAGGCTCATAGTTTTGTTATTATTTTATGTTTTATTTCCTTTTTGTGTTTTATGTCTTTTTATAGGTTTTTGAATAAAAGGAAGCATTTCTGGAAAGTTCGGACTTAAAAGGCATTTTTGAGAAAATCTGAAGGTTGAGATCGAGCACATGCATATTAGGCTTTAGCGCAAGCATGCGCTCGAGCGCTTATACGCCTAGGCTCGAGCGCCAGAGAACAAGGAGCGAGCGCAGCAGCGCTCGCGCGCACAAAAAGAAGGCTCAAGCATATCAGCGCTCGAGCGCAAGGTTGCATTCGAGCGCACTGCACCTGGGATCGAGCGCACTTGTGCATTGGAGAAAAATCTGATGCGGCCAAGACTCCTTTTTCAACCCAAATTTGGTTTTCAAAGTCCCACTTGTACTAGGAAATAAACCTCTGATTTTATTAGGTTTTCTAGGGCTTCTATATTTTCTTAAGCCTATAAATAGACCTCTAAGCTTCTAGGAAAAAGTGTGGAGAAGCAGACACAAGCTCTGGATAAGAACTGAAGGCTAGATTAAGAGGAATTTGGGTTTTTCTTCTCTTCCCCTTTTATTTTTGTTATGTAATTAGTAATTTAATTAGCTCTAGTTTGAAGCCCTAATCATGTTTGTTTAGGATTGCAATATTGGAGCCTTTGCTACAATTATCTTTTGGGTGTTTAATTTGATTACTTTCTTTTTACTTGAATTCTCCATATGAATGTGTTTGATCATATGCATGTGCTTGAATTTATGTTATTTAAGTCAATTTAGATAGCTGAGTTCTGGGCTTAATAAAGTAAGAAAAGAACCCCATCACACGTTCTTGGGCTAATCAATATGGGGAACCGGGAGGATACCATGTCCTAGGCCTTGTGTGATTGTTGATTTCCATAGATTTATGCTTTCTTAAAGAACAACTTAATAGATATCATACTAAATCCTTTGGGGAATAAAAGAACTAGAGTAGATGTCATGCCAAGTTCATTATTTATGGAAATCAATAGCTTAAGGAGTATATACCATGCTCTTAGGTTGACAAACATTGACATCTAGAGATGATTGGAATATTGGCATATTGTTAATCTTGATTGAGTATGGTTAGTGGTGGATTTCAAAATCCTAATCCTTTTTAGTTTTAGTATTTATTTTATGTTATTTCTTCAGTTTAATTCAATTGTGACAATTGTTTTTAACCCGTTAATTAAATAGAAAATTACTTCTAAGCATAATTTACCAATCCTCGTGGGAATGATCTCGTATTTGCCAGCTATACTATTGTTTTAATCTTGTGCACTTGCGCAACTATACTATTGTTTTAATCTTGTGCACTTGCGAGTAAAATGTAGCGGATATTCACTTATTAATTTAGGAGGGTATTTGTCACAACAAGAGTTGAGGCTCCACCCGTCGACAACTGTTCTCCTCCTATGCATGCATCCTTACCGTCAGTGACAGCTACTCTTTTCTTTTCTTTTCTTTTCTTTTTTTTTTTTTTGGGGAGGGTAAGGCCTCGCCGTTTAGTTCTTGGAATGCTCTGATTCGACGGAAAGGATTAGCTACTACTGGGAATAGAAAAGTGTGGAATAAATTAGCTATTCCTATTCATTTGTTTGGTTGTAACGCTGGAATAGACTAGCTAATCATATTCCTTCATTTGGTATAATGCAATATGTTGGTGAATGAAATCATATTGTGATCAAATTTCCTAAAATACCCTTATAATACAAATACAATTTATATTATTAAGGACTTTCATTTTATTTTTATTTTTTAAACATAAACAACTTTACTATAATTTCTTTTTCTTTTTTGTTTTTAATTATGTCAGGTATGTGGCCTTTTTTTTTTTTTTTGCAATTAT
>NC_081544.1:10042079-10049757 GCF_901000735.1 Corylus avellana | reverse complement strand
TGGCCATGGGGGAGGTTTCGGCCATCCCATACCGGCCATGGGGGTGGCTCTAGCCACCCCTTGGTGAAACTGGGGTGGTCCGGCCATCCCAGTTTGGCCAAGGGGGTGGATCCAGCCACCCCTTTAATTATTCTTTTTCTTTTTCTTTTATTTTTATTAGTTTTTTTTTAATATTTAAAGTTTTTTAATATTTTTCTTTTTCTTTTGCTTTTTCTTTTTCTTTTTCTTTTTCGTAAAAATTATTAATTTTGTATTCCCAAAAAGACCCGAAATTGGGTCGTTTTGGGCTACCGCAGCTATATGGTAGTTTGCACTACCGCATAGAAGCCGAATCCATATTGAAAAGCAAGCATGCTGAATACGGTAGTTCAGTGTTAATTACGTGTACGTATAGCTCGCTATATATAGCATAAACTATGGAAGCAATAGTCTATTTAACATAGCTTTGGTAAAAAATGTCAGCTTAAAATTACCCAAAGAAAATGTTTCTCTTCGTCACCAAAATCCTTGTGTGTGATTGTTCATATTTTGGTGATTATTTGCGTATATCTGTTAATTCCGCATAAACTGTAATATTTATCTGTTAAGCGTTTTTCAGGTTTTACAAAGCAAAATGGACCAATCTAGCTACACATATAATGTCTCCTCCCCATTGACCATTTAGCCAGTTCATCACCGACATTGCTTTGTGACATAATATTCCACATATATATCCGTTTAATTAATTTGTTGGCTTGTACTACTCGGAGAAGGGGCCATTATGGAGGGGCTCTCAACTTTGGAGCAAGGAGTAGTCTAGGTTGTCCATATAGTCCCTTCTCTAAGCAGTAGAAGCCATCAAATTAATTAGACAGATGCATATGTTGCATATTATTTCACAAAGCAATGTCGGTGATGAACTGGCTAAATGGTCAATGGGGTGGAGGCACTATATATACAACTAGATTGATCCATTTTGTTTAGAAAAATCAACTAACCGTCTCCGCTAACCGCCTAGCTAGTACATGGACGGGCTCTAAACTTTGGGACAGGGAGTAGTCTATATAAGATAAGCCAATAATTTCATAGCGATCAGGCTGTCCATATAGTCCCCTTTCCAAGTAGTACAACCCAAAAAATTAATTAAAGGGATATATATATGTGGAATATTATTTCACAAAGCAATGTTGGTGATGAATTGGCTAAATGGTCAATGGGGAGGAGGCACTATATATATAGCTACATTGGTCCATTTTGTTTCGTAAAATCAACTAATCATCTCCGCTAACCGCCCAGCTAGCACATAGATGGGCTTTCAACTTTGGGGCAAGGAGTAGTCTATATAAGATAAGCCATCGATTTCTTAGCGATCAGGCTGTCCACATGATCCCTTCTCCGAGCACTACAAGCCAACAAATTAATTAAATGGATATATATGTGGAATATTATTTCACAAAGTAATGTCGGTGACGAACCGGCTAAATGGTCAATTGGGTGGAGGCACTATATATATAGCTAGATTGGTCAATTTTGTTTAGTAAAATCAACTAACCATCTACGCTAACCGCCTAGCAAGTACATGCAGGGCTCCCAACTTTGGGGTAGGGAGTATTCTATATAAGATAAACCATTGATGTCTTAGTGGTCAGGCTGTCCATATGGTCCCTTCTCCGAGTAGTACAAGCCCACAAATTAATTAAATGGATATATATGTGGAATATTATTTCACAAAAATAATGTCGGTGATGAACCGGCTAAATGGTAAATGGGGTGGAGGCACTCTATATATAGCTAGATTGGTCCATTTTGTTTACTAAAATCAACTAATAGTCTCCGCTAACCCCCTAGCTATCCGATGGAGGGGCTCTTAACTTTGGGGCAAGGAGTAGTCTATATAATATAAGCCATTGATTTCTTAGTGATCACGCTGTCCATATGGTCCCTTCTCCGAGCAATACAAGCCAACAAATTAATTAAATGGATATATATGTGAAATAATATTTCACGAAGCAATGTCGGTGATGAAACAGCCAAATGGTCAAAGGGGTGGAGGCACTATATATATAGCTAGATTGGTCCATTTTAATTAGTAAAATCAAATAACGGTCTCCACTAACCACCTAGCTAGCACATGCAAGGGTTGTCAACTTTGGGGCAAGGAGTAGTCTATGTAAGATAAGCCATTGATTTCTTAGCGATTAGGCTGTCCTATGATCCCTCCTCTGAGCAGTAAAAGCAAACAAATTAATTAGACAGATACAAATGTGGAATATTATTTCACAAAGCATTGTCGGTGATGAATTGGCTAAATGGTCATTGGGGAGGAGGCATAATATATATAGCTAGATTGGTCCATTTTTTTTAGTGAAATCAACTAACCGTCTCCGCTAACCAGCTAGCTAGCACTTGGAGGGGCTCTCAACTTTGGGGCAGGGACTAGTCTATATAAGATAAGATATTGATTTCTTAGCGATCATGCTGTCCATATGATCCCTTCTCTGAGCAGTACACTCCAACAATTTAATTAGACAGATATATATATGGAATATTATTTAACAAAGCAATGTCGGTGATGAACCGGCTAAATAGTCAATGGGTTGGAGGCACTATATATATAGCTAGATTGGTTCATTTTGTTTAGTAAAATCAACTAACCATCTCCGCTAATCACCTAGCAAGCACATGGAAGGCCTCTAGTGTTTGGGCAGGGAGTAGTCTATATAAGATAAGCCATAGATTTCTTAGCGATCAGACTGTCCATATGGTCCTTTCTCCGAGTAGTACAAGACAACTAATTAATTAAATGGATATATATGTTGAATATTATTTCACAAAGCGATGTCAGTTATGATTTGGCTAAATTGTCAAAGGGGAGGAGGAACTATATATAACGCTAGGTTGGACCATTTTGTTTAGTAAAATCAACTAACTATCTTCACTAACGTCCTAGCTAGCACATGGAGGGGCTCTCAAATTTGGTGCTGGGAGTAGTATATATAAGATCAGCCATTGATTGCTAAAAAATCATTGGCTTATCTTATATAGACTACTCCCTACCCCCAAAGTTGAGACCCCCTCCATGTGCTAGCAATGCAGTTAGCGTAGACGGTTAATTGATTTTACTAAACAAAATGGACCAATCTAGCTATATATATAGTGCCTCCTCCCCATTGACCATTTAGCCAGTTCATCACCGACATTGCGCTGTGAAATAATATTCCACAAATATATCGGTTTAATGAATTTGTTGGATTGTACTACTCGGAGAAGAGACCATATGGACAGCCTGATCGCTAAGAAATCATTGGCTTATCTTATATTGACTACTCCCTACCCCAAAGTTGAGAGCCCTTCCATGTGCTAGCTAAGTGGTTAGTTCATTTTACTAAACAAAATTGACCATTCAAGCTATATATATATATATATATATAGTGCCTCCACCCCATTGAATTGAACATTTAGCCGGTTCATCACCGACATTGCTTTGTGAAATAATATTCCACATATATATCCATTTAATTAATTTGTTGGCATGTACTGTTTCGAAAGGGGACCTTATGGACAGACTAATCGCTATGGAGTCATTTGATTATCTTATATAGACTACTCCCTGCCCCAAAGTTGAGATCCCCTCCATGCGCTAGCTAGGCGGTTAGCGAAGACGGTTAGTTGATTTTACTTAACAAAATGGACCAATCTAGCTCTATATATAGTGCCTCCTTCCCATTGACCATTTAGCCAGTTCATCACCGACATTGCTTTGTGAAATAATATTTCACATATGCATCTGTCTAATTAATTTGATGGCTTGTATTGCTTAGAGAGTGGATCATATGGATAGCCTGATTGCTAAGAAATCAATGGCTTATCATACATAGACTACTCCCTACCACAAAGTTGAGAGCCCCTCCTTGGCCTAGGTAGGCGGTTAGCAAAGATGATTAGTTGATTTTACTAAATAAAATGGACCAATCTAGCTATATATATAGTGCCTCCACCCCATTGACTATTTAGCCGATTCATCACTGACATTGCTTTGCGAAATATTATTCCACATATATATCCATTTAATTAATTTGTTGGCTTGTACTGCTCGGAAAAGGGACCATTTGGACATCCTGATCGCTAAGAAATCATTGGGTTATCTTATATAGACTACGCCCTGCCCCAAAGTTGAGAGCCCCACCTTGTGCTAGCTAGGCGGTTAGCGGAGATGATTAGTTGACTTTACGAAACAAAATGGACCAATCTAGCTATATACATAGTGCCTCCTCCTCATTGACCATTTAGCTAGTTCATCACCGACATTGATTTGTGAAATAATATTCCATATATATATCCGTTTAATTCATTTGTTGGCTTGTACTACTCAGAGAAGGGACCACACGGACAGCCTGATCGCTAAGAAATCATTGGCTTATCTTATATACTCTACTCCCTGCCCCAAAGTTGAGAGGCCCTCGATGTGTTAGCTATGCGGTTAGCGGAGACAGTTAGTTGATTTACTAAACAAAATGGACAATTCTAGCTATATAAATAGTGCCTCCTCCCCATTGACCATTTAGCCAATCATCACCGCCAATTAATTTGTTTGCTTGTACTGCTCAGAGAAGGGATCATATGGACAGCGTGATCGCTAAGAAATCAATGGCTTATCTTATAGACTACTCCCTGCACCAAAGTTAAGAGCCCCTACATGTGCTACCTAGGCGGTTAGCAAAGACGGTTAGTTAATTTTACTAATCAAAATGGACCAATCTTGCTATATATATAGTGCCTCCAGCCCTTTGACCATTTTGCCAGTTCAACACCAATATTGCTTTGTGAAATATTATTCCACATATACATCCGTTTAATTCGTTTGTTGGCTTGTACTGCTCGGAGAAGGGACCATATGGACAGCGTGATCGCTAAGAAATCAATGGCTTATCTTATATAGACTACTCCCTGCCCCAAAGTTGAGAGCCCCTCCATTGGATAGCTAGGCGGTAAGCGGAGATTGTTAGTTTATTTTAGTAAAGAAAATGGACCAATCTTGCTATATATAGAGTGCCTCCACCCAGTTGACCATTTAGCCGGTTCGTCACCTACATTACTTTGAGAAATAATATTTCACACATATATCCATTTAATTAATTCGTTGGCTTGTACTGCTAAAAAAATGGGATCATGTGGACAACCTGATCGCTAAGAAATCAATGGCTTATCTTATATATACTACTCCCTGCACCAAAGGTGAGAGCCCCTCAATGTGCTAGCTAGGAGGTTAGCGAAGACGGTTAGTTGATTTTACTAAACAAAATGGACCAACCTAGCGATATATATAGTTCCTCCTCCCCATTGACAATTTAGCCAAATCATCACTGACATCGCTTTGTGAAATAATATTCAACATATATATCCATTTTATTAATTAGTTGTCTTGTACTGCTCGGAGAAAGGACCATATGGACAGCCTGATCGCTAAGAAATCAATGGCTTATGTTATATAGACTACTCCCTGCCCCAAACACTAGAGCCCCTCCATGTCCTTGATAGGCGATTAGCGGAGATGGTTAGTTGATTTTACTAAACAAAATGGACCAATATAGCTATATATATATATATATATATATAGTGCCTCCACTCCCATTGACTATTTAGCCGGTTCATCACCGACATTACTTTGTTAAATAATATTCCATATATATATATATATATATCTGTCTAATTAAATTGTTGGCATGTACTGCTCGGAGAAGGGATCATATGGACAGCATGATCGCTAGGAAATCAATATCTTATCATATATAGACTACTCTCTGCCCCAAAGTTGAGAGCCCCTCCATCGGATAGCTAGGCGGTTAACGGAGATTGTTAGTTTATTTTAGTAAAGAAAATGGACTAATCTTGCTACATATAGAGTGCCTCCACCCAGTTTACCATTTAGCCGGTTCGTCACCGACATTACTTTGAGAAATAATATTTCACACATATATCCATTTAATTAATTTGTTGGCTTGTACTTCTAAAAAAAGGGATCATGTGGACAGCCTAATCGCTAAGAAATCAATGGCTTATCTTATATATACTACTCCTTGCACCAAAGTTGAGAGCCCCTCCATGTGCTAGCTAGGAGGTTAGCAAAGACGGTTAGTTGATTTTACTAAACAAAATGGACCAACCTAGCGATATATATAGTTCCTCCTCCCCATTGACAATTTAGCCAAATCATCACTAACATCGCTTTGTGAAATAATATTCAACATATATATCCATTTTATTAATTAGTTGTCTTGTACTGCTCGGAGAAAGGACCATATGGACAGCCTGATCACTAAGAAATCAATGGCTTATCTTATATAGACTACTCCCTGCCCCAAACACTAGAGCCCCTCTATGTGCTTGCTAGGCGATTAGCGGAGATGGTTAGTTGATTTTACTAAACAAAATGCCAAAATGGACCAATATAGCTATATATATAGTGCCTCCACCCCTTTGACCATTTAGCCATTTCATCACCGACATGCTTTGTGAAATATTATTTCACATATATATCCATTTAATTAATTTGTTGGATTGTATTGCTCGGAGAAGGGACCATATGGACAACATGATTGCTAAGAAATCAATGGCTTATCTTATATAGACTACTCATTGCCCCAAAGTTGAGAGCCCCTCCATCGGATAGCTAGGCGGTTAGCAGAGACTGTTAGTTAATTTTAGTAAACAAAATTGACCAATCTAGCTATATATATAGTGCCTCCACCCCATTTACCATTTAGCCGGTTCATCACCAACATTATTTTTGTGAAATAATATTCCACATATTTATCAGTTTAATTAATTTGTTGGCTTGTACTACTCGGAGAAGGGACCATCATGGAGGGGCTCTCAACTTTGGGGCAAGGAGTAGTCTAGGTTGTCCATATGGTCCATTCTCTGAGCAGTACAAGCCATCAAATTAATTAGACAAATGCATATGTTGAATATTATTTCACAAAGCAATGTCGGTGACAAAATGGCTAAATGGTCAATGGGGAGGAGGCACTATATATATAGAGCTAGATTGGTCCATTTTGCTTTGTAAAATCTGAAAAACACTTAACAGATAAATATCACAGTTTATGTGGAATTAACAGATATATGCAAATAATCACCAAAATATGAACAATCACATATAAGGATTTTGGTAACAAAGAGGAAACATTTTCTTTGGGTAATTTTAAGCTGACATTTGTACCAAAGCTATGTTAAATAGACTATTGCTTCCATAATTTATGCTATCTATAGCAAGCTATACGTACACCTAATTAACACTGAACTACCGTATTCAGCATACTTGCTTTGCAATATGGATCCGGCTTCTATGTGGTAGTACAAACTACAACATAGCCGCGGCAGCCTTTAGGGTCGTTTTGGGCAATAAAAAATTAATATTTTTAAAGAAAAAATAAAAAAAAAAATATATTAAAAAACTTAAAAATAAAAAATAAAATAAAAAAACCTAATAAAAATAAAAGAAAAATAAAAAGAATAATTAAAGGGGTGGCTGGATCCACCCCCTTGGCTAAACCATCCCAGTGTTTCGCCAAGGGGTGGCTAGAGCCACCCCCATGGCCGGTATGGGATGGCCGAAACCACCCCATGGCCAAGGGGGTGATTCGGCCACCCTCAAAAGGCCAAAATGCCAAAATGCCAAAAAAAAAAAAAAACAAAA
>NC_081544.1:10038942-10041846 GCF_901000735.1 Corylus avellana | reverse complement strand
GGTGGTTTGTCCATCTCCAAACCAGCCATGAGAGTCGCTGGAGCCACCCCTTTAATTATTCTTTTTCTTTTTATTTTATTTTTATTAATTTTTGTAATATTTTAATTTTTTTTTCTTTAAAAATATTAATTTTTTATTGTCCAAAACGACCCAAAACTAGGTTGTTTTGGGCTACCGCAGTTGCGGTAGTTTTCCACTACGGCACCTAAGTCAAATCCCTATTATGTGACTTTGTGCCACATAAATAAAAATTGGCTCTTAAATGGACCTTAGTTGATCCCTATTATATCTTTTTTTAAAATAGGAAAATCCTAACATATCTCTTTTTAAAAATAGAAAAATCCACATGCTTACACGTGGTCCAAACCGCACGTCAGTTGCACATTATTGAGGTTTTTGATCATTGACTATTTTGAGCCGGCTGTAATTATTATTTCTTTAATACAAGAAATTAAAAAAAAAAAAAAAAAATTGTTTTATCTCATTGTTTTTTATTTTTATTCGTCGAGTGCGAGGATAACGGGCAGTATCGTAAAGTTTCGTCTGTTGCACATGTAGTGTTTTTTCCTTTTTTTTTTTTTTTTTTTTGGTCTTTTTTATAACGGATAGAAACTTTCACCCTTGATTGACAGGTAGGTAAAGGTAAGGTACTTCCGTTTTGAAAATGAAGAAGGTAAGGTGAAGTCAGACGTATTCAACCATTAAATTAAGGAATACAAATTTTTTAAAAATTAATTTATAGGAAATTCTTATAAATTTGTGTTTAAAAGTCATACCTTTCATTTAAGTTATTAAAAAAAATGTAAAAAATATATGCTATTAAAAAAATATGTGCTTCTTACACATTAAGGATTCATTTTATTTATAAGAGACCGGTTTGTAATGAAAAAACTTGTCCTAAATTGATAAAGCCCTTTTAAAATTTTTAATTGAAACAATGTTCTTTTAAACTATCAAAAAAATATCAACGTCTCCAATAATGAAAATTAAGTAATACTTTGGGGGTTTAAGTAGATTTTTTTCAAAGAGTAATTTTGCTTAATCTACTTAATAATTGACTGGTTGGCAATCTCTCGTATTATTTAAGAAGCTAAAATAATTTTTTTAAGGAGAAAAAAAAAATGTAAAAGCTTATTTATGTTCGACAGTTTGGCTATAAAAGGCTTGCAAAAACCAAGCTTTCTCTAAAAAAGTCCCTGTTTGGCTGTTTGTGTGACCGTGGGAGACAGAGAGACAGATCTAGAGAGATGGATTCCACTTCGGAGAGGATTAAACCTCATGTTGTATGTGTTCCATACCCACTTCAGGGTCACATAAACCCAATGATCAAGCTAGCCAAACTCCTCCACCACAAAGGCTTTTACGTAACTTTTGTGAACACCCATTATAACCACATGCGCTTACTCAGGTCAAGAGGCCCCGACTCCCTCGACGGCCTGCCGGACTTCCGCTTCAAAACCATCCCCGACGGCCTCCCACCTTCGGACGCCGATGTCAGCCAAGATGTCCCTAGCCTTTGCGATTCCACCTCAAAGAATTGCCTCGCCCCACTTTGCAACCTTCTCTCCAAACTCAACGACACTTCCTCTTCCAACGAACCGCCGGTGACATGTATTGTCTCTGATGGGTGCATGTCGTTCACTCTTGAAGCTGCTGAAGAATTTGGAATTCCAAACGTACTTTTCTGGACACCAAGCTCCTGCGGCGTCTTGTGCTATATGCATTATCGCCATCTTGTTGAACGACGTTTAACACCACTCAAAGGTCTATATTCTAAAACTTTTAACACTAATTTGCAAGTAAAAAATACATGTTTTTTTTTTTTTTTTTTTTAATGACACATCATTTTCATATACTTTTTAATGGTTTATTTTTACCATTAAATTAGACTCATTGGCTTTTAATTTTTTTAATAAAAGTAGAGCTTTCAAAAATTAAAAAGTCTACAAAGAGGTGGTCCAACCGCTCCTAGATCTACCCTCTCACCTTTATCCGCCCGTGCATTATGGATTACTCATGTTCCACAAAATTCTGTGATTTATCAACTCTCTTGAGGTAAGCTGGTGGTGGCAAGTGGTTGTACTACCACCCACAAAATTTCACAAACGGGATGGTAGAGTAACCCTTTTCAGGCAAGAGAGTGATAGGATCACCCCACCATCTCATTGACATTTTGTATTTTTTTGCCTTCGTTTTTTTTTTTTTTTTTCAATTTATTTCAAATGTTTAATGGGTGTAATTAAAATTTCATATATTTTCTATTAAGAAATTGATAAAAATAAATAAATAAATAAATTTTACCGAGCATAAAATTGAAAGATTTTCAAAATGTCATAACTTTCATTTAAATCAGGATAAAGAAATGACTGGAGTACCAAATTTTTTACTAAAAATGACTTACTAAATTGATGTGTAATTCATTCATTGCAGATGTAAGCTATCTAACAAACGGGTATTTAGAAACCGCAATTGATTGGGTTCCTGGGACGAAACACATCCGTCTGATGGATTTTCCAAGTTTCATTAGAACTACGGATGAGAACGACATCATGCTCAACTTCCTCATCCGTGAAACAGAAAGATCTTCAAGAGCTTCAGCCGTCATTTTGAACACGTTTGACCCATTTGAGCAAGACGTTTTGGATGCTCTCTCCACCTTGCAACTTCCTCGCATCTACACCGTCGGTCCACTTCTGTTGCTTGCTGATCAGATCAAAGATGAACGGCTGAAATCAATAGGCTCCAATCTATGGAAAGAACCCCCGGGATCGGTGGAGTGGCTAAATTCAAAAGAACCCAACTCCATAGTGTACGTGAATTTTGGCAGCATCACTGTAATGACACCCCAACAACTCATTGAGTTTGCATGGGGCCTCGCCAATAGTGAGAAACCCTTCTTGTGGA
>NC_081544.1:10036206-10038683 GCF_901000735.1 Corylus avellana | reverse complement strand
TGGAGATAGATAATGATGTTAAGAGAGATGAAGTTGAGAAGCTTGTGAGGGAGTTAATGGAGGGTGATAAAGGTAAAGAAATGAAGAGGAAGGTAATGGAGTGGAAGATAAAAGCCGAAGAGGCTGTCAAGCCTGGTGGTTCTTCTTACCAGAACTTGGACAAGTTGATTGCTGATGTTCTCCTTGCCGGAAATGTTTAAACGGAATTTGGATTAGGTGCTGTCAAAAAACTACAACATTTGTCTTGTAAGTTCTTTTAGAACTGTTTTTTGTTTTTGTTTTTACACCTAATCCAAATCGGTTTAAACCAAACAAAGAATTAGCAGCAAGTAATATTGCTTTAAACATGATGTGACTATTAAAATTATTATTAAATTTAAGATAATTTCAAAAATCACATCAGAAAGAAATTGGCTCGATCGTATCTGCTCTTCCCTTGTTATATGTCATTCTACATATTTATAAAAGTTTATCTCCATTCAATCATTCCATTTGTGTGATTTGATTAAACGAATTTTCTATTCTCTTATGTTATCATTGCTGTGTAGACAGCAATTTGGTAATTTGAATCTTTCGAGTCATGCTTTTGATAAAGGTAGTCAAGAGTTGCTTTTATACAGAGAAATTGGCCAAGACTATTAATTAATTAAATTCTTTTTCTCTGAGCTAATTACTTTTTCTCTCGATAGACAATTTAATTCTCTTTATGCACTCAAGTGCATAGTAATATATGGATTTATAATTTTGTCTAGAAATAAATCAAAATTGATAAGGAGTTGGCCAGTTACTTTAGAAATCCTATCTCTGAAAGATAATGTAACAGTGTCCTCTAATCTGGGAGAGGTGTTTCAAGCTAATAGTATTTAACTTAAATTGTCATTACAATCTTAATCATTAGGTGACATGCTATACTGATATTCAAGTTATTATTACAATATATAACTTCAATTATAATAATGTATCTTGGATCTTGGGTTTATTTCTTTATTTTTTATTTTTTATTTTTATAGTAGATCTTGGATCTTATTGGATCTTCTAAACAGAGCACCACATGGTTTAGATTGTAATAATAATTTAAGTTAGATACGTCGGCAAACGATACAGAATAATATATAGCGAAGCTGACAATTTATTGTGTGGGAGTTATGGAAACCACATGGGTAATAAAGGCTTGACTGCTTGAGTGTTTTTATTTTTTTATTTTTTTATTTTTATTTGGAAGAACTCAAAAAGTAAAGAATATGTTACGAGGCCGTAAGAGGAAGTTTATTCTTTCTACAAAAATTGTAGGGACACTTCTTCAAAAAAATAAAAAAAAAATTGGCTCAAAACTTTTTTATAGAGAAATGCTAAGCGTATTAATTTTTTTATTAAGAGATGGACACTAATTAGACGATGTAGAACTTATTTATTAATACCCGTACCATTTTTCTTTCTTAATTGTTTTAATCATCTTCAATAAATAAGCTCTACATCATTTTATAATAGTATACATCTCTTGATAAAAAATTTAGTATTCCTAGCGTTTCATTTTTTATAATATAGAGAGTAAAAGGATCTGATGAAAGTATATTCAATTCCCAATTGTAAGATGTTACCTTTTTAATCGATGACATTTTTTAAGCATGTTGATGTTTAGAAACAACATAAATTCTGTAATTTGAGAATCTACAACTTTTTTTAAAACCGTAAGAGATCTTAATCCCAACTAGACAACAACCACGCAAACATAACTCAAGCAAACACAAGAGACACTGTTGAGTCTTTTATTATCCGCAGTACCCAAATTTCCATTATCAACAACATTTTGGAGGCTATTTATTTGGTTCAAGGACTTGCTCAACCTTGGCTTAACTATACGCCACTAAATTTGCTGTGGATCAGATGTTGAGCCCCTTCAACCAGTCCTCGGACCACCTCACCGGCAGGTAAAATTTCCTCAATAAGCCCTACACCTTCGCCAGCATACAGCGCCATGCTTTCAATGTCACCTGTGGTCGTCAAATTTGGAACAGTACCCGCAAACTGCCAAATTTCTTTTCCTGATAAAAAAAAAAAAAAAAAACACCCTATATAAGCACAACTGATATATTCGCATATGTTACGATTCTAAGTGTTTTACATCATTTATGTACAATCTTAATATATCAGTTCGTCGAGTAAAAGTTCAAATGGGTCGTGGCTTCGCCATCGAGTCACAAAGATGATGACCAATAGGTTAGGAAAAATGTCTCAGTACAGTGTCAATATGAGCATAGTATTAAGTCATCGAATAGTAAGAGATGAGTGGAACCGACAAAAGTGAAATGGTCTGTATTGAATCAATCCATGAAAAGGAGCCAAAAAAAAAAAATTGTTAGATTCTCACCACGCCATGTATTGTTGAACGACCTATAACAGGCTGGTTGGCTTCATTCTCATGAAGAGGAAGGGATTTCCATTGATTGAAGAAAGGTGTTTGCAGGACACGTTGAGGT